>NC_040910.2:99280766-99580766 GCF_004126475.2 Phyllostomus discolor | reverse complement strand
ATAAAAACCATATATGAGAAACCTACAGCCAACATTATACTCAACAGCTAAAAGCTTTCCTTTTAAGATGAGGAATAAGACAAGGGCATCTGCTTTTACCACTCTTATTCAACACAGAACTCGAAGTTCTAGCCACAGCAATCAGACAAGAAAAAGAAATAAAATGCACCCAAAGAGGAAGTAAGGAAGAGGAAAAGTAAGTAAGGAAGTAAGGAAGAGGAAAAGAGGAAGTAAAACTGTCATTCACAAACAATACGATAGTGTACATAAAAAACTCTGTAGTCTCCACTAAAAAACTACTCAACCTAATGAGTAAATTTGGCAAAATAGTGGGATACAAAGTCAATATTCAGAAATTGATGGTATTTTTGTGCATCAACAATGAAATATCATAAAGAGAAACTAGGAAAAAATTCCTATGTACTATAGCAACAAGAAAAATAAAGTACCTAGGAATAAATTTAGCCAAGGAGGTAAAAGACCTATACTTGGAAAACTGTAGAACACTGAAGAAAGAAACTGAGGAAGATACAAATAAATGGAAGCATATACTGTGTTCATGGGTTAGAATAATTAACATCATTAAAATACCCATACTACACAAAGCAATCTAGAGATTCAACACAATTCCTATTAAAATACCAATGGCATATTTCATGGATCTAGAACAAATATTTAAAAAATTCATATGGAACCAAGAAAGACCTGGAATAGCCTCAGCAATTTTGAGACAAAAGAACAAAGTTGGAGGGATCACAATACCTGATGTCAAACTAGAATACAAGGCCACATAATTAAAACAGTCTGGTACTGGCATAAGAACAGATACATAGATCAATGGAACAGAATATAGAACCCAGAAATAAACCCAAGTCTCTATGGTCAATTAATATTTGACAAAGAGGGCAGGAGCATACAATGGAGAAAAGATAGCCCCTTCAATAAATTGTGTTGGGACAACTCATTGGTACATGCAAACAAATGAAAGTAGACCAACAACTTATACCATATATTAGAATAAATTCAAAATGGATAAAAGACTTAAGTATAAATCATGACACCATAAAAGTCCTAGAGGAAAACATAGGCAGGAAAATTTCAGATGTCCTATGTAGCAATATTTTTGCTGATATATCTCCTAGGGCGAGGGGAATAAAGGAAAAAAATAAACAAATGAGACTACATCAAACTAAGAGGTTCTGCATGGCAAAGAAACCAACATCAAAATGAAAAGGGAACTGACTGTATGAAAGAATGTATCATTTGCCAATGATATATTGGACAAGGGTTTGATCTCCAAAATATACAGGGTCTGACACAAATAAAGCCCCCTTTTTATTACAAAATCATAAACATGTAATTCTGTAACATAACAATATCACATTCAAGCATGCCATATGACATTTTAGGTGAAATGTTCAAATTGAAGCTATAAATTATTACACTCATATTATTATCCTACCAACTACACTCAAACAGGCGTTACTTCTGCCGGGGTAACTCTTTTGGAGACAAGGGTTAGACTCCAAAATGTATAAAGAACTCACACAACTCCATACCAGGAAGGCAAAAAATCCAATTAAAAAATGAGTAAAGGATCTGAATAGACACTTCTCCAAGGAAGACATACAGAGGGCCCATGGACGACATATGAAAAGATATTCAACATCACTAGCCATCAAAGGGATGCAAATTAAAATCACAATGAGATGTCACCTCATACCTATCAGAATGGCCATCATTAATAAATCAACAAACAACAAGTGCTGGCAAGGATGTAGAGAAAAGGAACCCTAGTGCACTGTTGAGGGGAATGCAGACTGGTGCAGCCACTGTGGAAAACAGTGTGGGATTTCCTTAACCATGCAGAAGCTTTTTATTTTGATGAAGTCCCATGTGTTTACTCTTTCCTTTATGTCCCTTGCCCTAGGGGATATATCTGTGAAAATATTGCTCCATGGAATACCTGAGATTTTTCTGCCTCTGTTCTCCTCTAGGACTTTTATGGTATCGTGACTTACATTTAAGTCTTTTATCCATCTTGAGTTTATTTTTGTGTATGGTGTAAGTTGGTAGTTGAATTTAATTTTTTTGCATGTAGCTGTCCAGATGTCCAAACACCATTTGTTGAAGAGGCTATTTTTACCCCATTTTGTGCTTCTGCCCCCTTTGTCAAATATTAATTAACCATAATGGAGATTTGGGTTTATTTCTGGGTTCTATATTCTGTTCCATTGATCTATGTATCTGTTCTTATGCCAGTACGAGACTATTTTTGATTACTGTGGCCTTGTAACAGTAAAAGACAAATGCCATATGATCTCACCTATAAGTGGAACCTGATCAGCAAAACAAACAAGCAAACCAAATACAACTAGAGACATTAAAATAAAGAACAAAGTGACAATGACCAGAGGGGAGGGAAAGAGGGATAACTGGGAAAAGAAGGGAAAGTGTCATCAAGGAATATGTGTAAAGGACCCATGGGCAGAGCCAAAGTGGGGAAGGATTGAGGGTGGGAGGTGGGAGTGAGTGGGTGGGTGGGGAAGGTAGTAGCAGGAAAATGGAGACCACTGTACAAGAACAACAATAAAAAAACAATATGGAATTTTTAAAAGATTTTATTTATTTATTTTTAGAGAGGGGAAGGGAGGGAGAAAGAGGGAGAGAAACATCAATGTGTGCTTGCTTCTCGTGAGCCCTGCACTGGGGACCCAGCCTGCAACCCAGGCATGTGCCCTGACTGGGAATCAAACCTGCAACCTTTTGTTTTGCAGGCCCACACTCAATCCACGGAGCCACGCCAGCCAGGGGAATTTCTTCATTGAGAAAATATTTTTATTTGTTGGTATTTGTATCCAGATTGTGGTATGTAGCTAGAAAAGTAGAAAAGGATTAATAATTCAAGCCTAAAAAAAAGAAGTGGGAACACACTATGGTAGAAGACGGAATTATTCAGCTTGGTTTTAACAATGACCAGATTCACAGGATTTTGCTATTTCATTTTTTATATATTGACATTGTCTAACTCTTTCATCAATTTTGGCTCACAAAGTGTCCACATATGTATTGAAAAATACTTGATAGGTTATTAGAACTTAAAGTAATTGAGATAATTTGTATTGATTATTATTATAATATCTACCCAGTGAATCTGGGCAGAGAATAATACATAATTTCAAAAAGCCACAAAACAAACCTCAATGTGTATAAATAAATCAATGAATTTTTTTAGTGTTTCACAAAGTTTTTTTCTCTCTCCAAACATTTTCTTAAGAAATATGCCTTCCAAAATTTCTTCTATACTGACACAAGAGAGATCTATCTAATATATAAATCAGTGGCTCCATATGATTACCAAGTAATAGATCTTTATAATCCTGTCTCCTGATAGTCTGTACCTTGCATGTCATAATCCAATAATATTGAATTACTTAGAGTCTGGAATAAGATATTAGGTTGACTATTGCCACTATTATTTATGTTCTTCTTTGTTTAAAATTCCTTTTCCCCTTGACTGACCTTTCAACTCCTACCAATATTTCTCAGCATAGGTGCTGCCTTATCAGGGAAACTTTCTCTTATCCCCCTCTTCCCACAAGTTGAATGAGATTTTCTTTCATGTATGTTCCCTGTGCAATGTATCATTTTCTTTTGTAAATGAAATTTTGCAAAAATACATTTTTTTACTTGGAACTATTTTCTAGTGTGTCTCACTGTCCTGCTAGATTATAAGCTCTTAGAATAGCCTTAATTTATCATATGTTATACATAGTGATCTTCCTAATACAAAGTAGGTGCTCAGTTAATATTATTTGTTGAATTGAACTGAACTAATAAAACATAATGTATCCAGAGGGCATAAAAGCACTGTCAAATATTACAAAGGTTATTGAAATCTATATCTGATATATAAGTAATACAGAGATCTGTATATCTATTATTTAAAAGACATCAGCAGTCATAATTTAGATTCTGATTTCTAATCATCAACAACAATTCTTAAGCAAAAATAATGTACCGGGTGAACCTGGTACAAATTTGCTCCAGGTTTGAAACTGTAATTGTTAAAATTTCTCTTCTCTAATCTGTATTACAAATAACACACTATGAGCTGACCTGGTCTTTTATTTTAGGATGTCAGAAAGAAAAATAAGATCTGTTACAGCCAAGGCTCATTGCTTAAAACAGGCAGAAATGTGGATGCCTGCCATCTCTTATTCTTTGGAAATGGGCTGATAATATTTATATGCATATGTACATAATAACACTTCGGTGATTGTTTTTAGAAGGTGTCCATTTTTTTATCAATTACTACTGTCTTAGCCACAATAGTCTAGGTTGTGCTGTGGCAACAAATTAAGTCCCAGACATCAGTGACTTCACCCATGAGGTGTATTTCTCATTTGTGCTAAGTGCCTAACTCACAGTTGCAGAATGCTGGGTCTGCAAAGTCTCTCAGGGACCCAGGCCGATGGATAGTTCACCGAGGTAGATGTTTTGATGACTCCTGAAGCAAGAGAGGAGACCGTACATGGAATTCTCATACCACTTTCCTGTTCTTTGACATGGAAATGATATACAGTATTTCCACTCAGAGCCAGTGGCCAAAGCTAGTGAGGGGGAGTTAGGGAATCTGGGGCAATACATGAAATAAATTGGTATCCATTACTAAAGCTGCCACAGCTACCAAATAAGATGTCTAGAGTGACAACCCATATTTTAGTGGACCTCTTCAGGCAATGAGGTTCCTTAATACATTCTGTTCTGGTACTATAAATAATCAATATACCTCTACTGAGAGATTGAATATAATAAAAAGAGGCATACTGGACTTAGAGTCACAACTTTGCAAATCAAAATTTAAGTCATTAAAAATGTTTAATAAGTCCAAGTGGTGGTGGGAAAATTGAGGCAACTGTACATGAACAACAATAAAAAAAAGTTTAATAAGTCTGTGAAATATGAAAGGAAAAAGTACTTAGGAATCAGTCAGATTTGGGTTCAAACATAGTGTATTTAAGTGACTTGGGACAAATAGTTTGATCTCTCGAGGCCTTAGCATTTTCACCAGTAAAATGTGCTTACTTGCACTTATTTTGTCAGAATTAAAGGGGAGAACATGAAGCACCCATGATAATATGGTGGACATGCAATAGATAAAAGTTATGTTGACTATTCCCATATACACCTGTACTCTTGCCTCCTTCAGTGCTCAACAATACCATCAACAAAATGTGACAGTGTCCTTTAGTGGCCATATGGACAAGGAGCGAGGCAGACAATATACACTGAGCATATTACAATGTGCCGAGTGCCCCGATAGGGGTACGTGTATGCCACTTTTAGAATCCAAAGGGAAGAGTAACTATTTGGGAAGAGTGAGCCCTGGAGGTAGAGGCCAAGTCAGGAGTACTTCAATGCAGACTATAAATAGAGCAAGTAGAGAAAAACATAGCCATCGTAGTTCATAATGCACTAAATTGGTATAATGTTAAAGGTGAAAATGAATATGAAATGCCCAGGAGAGGGTCACATGGAGCTAGCATTTGATACATGATATTAATACTCCATGGGAGGTGTTCACTGTGTAACCCCTGCATAACATCTCCATGATTAGCTGATTGATTGGTTCATTGATTAATTTAGCAATCTGCTTCAGCTTCCATCTCAAGGAAAATCCTCTACAAGCCCTTCAGTATATAATGCTAACGAAAAGGGAATAGTAGTCATAATTCCAGACCAATTCAGCATATATTAGGCTCCTTTGCTTAAATATAAGGAAATATCCATTATAAATCTGAATAGCTAAAATATATGTCAGCTACTTATTACTAGAGAAAGCAATAGGATAGTTAGTTGGAAAATTAGCATCATTTACTGAGAGGGAAGAGTTCACCTAACAGATATATTCATGGTCCAGAAGAAGTGGTTGGTATTCATATTTTTCTGAATAATGGAATTTGGCAATGTAAAAAACGTTGCTGAATTAGTAAAGGCCATAAAATGCACACACTTCATTCAGGGTATCTCCTGCCAGTGTCTGGATGCATTATTTTCTGCCTCTGCCTCTTAACAAGTGTGAGAATTTCATAAGGTACCTAAGCAATCTGTCCTAATCCACTTGTCCAAACAAGATTTCTACTCTATAGTTGTAAGTATTCAGTGAAAAAGGTAAATCTTGGTAGCTGTTTCCATTGTTATTCTTGGTCATATTCTATTCTTATCAATCCAGCATAGATCCGATTACAGAGACTGGGAGTAATAAAGGGGGAGGAAAAATTCATGTGGAGAAACAGCATGCAACATTAATATCCAGACATGTTTTAAAAATAAAACTACATACACCTTTCTTCCAAGGAAAATTACAGAGAAATTAATACGTAAGAGTGATAACTAGATACCTGCCTAGGTTGAACTAGGCTTGAAAGAGGAGTCCTGTCTAATTGGTTCTTGAAAGGCTTGTTGCCTTGAGGCAACCCTAGGAGACAACTAGAACTTGATGTTTTGAAAAGAGCTCAGTCAAAGGCTCTGATTTATTACCTTGGTGGAAATATCTTTTTAATCAAGTAAGAGTCAGTGGAATACTTAACTTCATTTTTTTTTTCTAAAATTAAAAGCAGACATTCTTAATCACTTGTTTTGATTATACAGTTGGGCCGAGTTTACAAGCTTCTTTTCTGTTATTATTTAATGTACTGTGTTTGAAAATATTTTTGCTTTCGGCTTTCCTAATTATTTAAGTTTTCTTTGTTTGGTGAATTATGCAATTGTTACACAAAGTTTCCAGGTGTGAGTTTATAATTAATTTTATTGCTTAGAAATTGGTGTCTTTCTTCCACCAAGAACTTTTGTCTTTCTCAGTTAATGAAAATTCACAGACAATATCTCTTCAAATAGCAGCTTTTTCTGTCAAAAATATTTTCTCCTTTAGTTCTTGTGAAGCTCAGTTCAAATTAGGTTCGATCAATCACTACCTTCCAAGATTTCTTCACCTTTTTTTCCATGTTTTCTTATCTGTCTCTTTGTACTCTATCCTCCTAATTTCCTGATTCTAATCTTCTACTTCAGTAATTACATCATCAACTCTGATAATCTGTATGAACTTTCTTTTATGTCAATGATTATATTTTTACATGTAGAAATTCATTGTACATCTATGTAAAATCTATTTATACTTATTGTATAGTATTTGATCCTTTTGATTTGGTTTCTAGTCTTTCAAATTATACCTGTGAACATTTTTTGAGTATACTTAATGTAGTAGTAGTTGCTTTTAGACTATTTAGTTATTTTCAGTTCTTGTGCTATTTCTAGGGTGGACTCTTTCTTATAATAGTTTAATGCCCCATATAGTCTGTAATAATTTTGTGTGGGTATGCTGCTCTTGGGTTTTATATTCTGTATGGTTTCTGCATATCCTGAATTGTCGATGCCTTTAGATACAGTGGGGTTTGTTTGGTTTCTGTTAGGGATCCCTGTAATTTCAATGGCTCTATCAAATTCTGTTTATTTCTTATTTTGTGGTTTTTGTACCATGTGGATATTTTAAGTTAGGATTTCATACCTACATATATGAATGCTTGGGGTTCTTATAGTAATTTCCCTACCCAAAGCCCAGAAAGAAAAAAAGTTTTCATAACTTTTCTTTGCTGGGATATTGGATAATTTTTTTCTTTTTACATCATGAAGGTAGGTAATATTTTACAGCTCAAGGGTTTGTTCTAGTTTTCTGTCTAAATTGTTTTCACAGTTAGATCCTTAGAATCAGTTCACATTTCATAGATCCCTATTTTATCAGCCTTGCTTACCATTCAGATTGTATTTCTTTATTTCAAGCACCAGGGGTATGGGTCTTACCTGACTTGGCTGTGCATTGTAAATATGTTGTCAAGCATCTTGTTTTTTGTATGTTTGTGGTTGATAGGGTGGACCATTTGAGGATAGTCTGCCATGTTGCCTGACCTAAAATATTTTTTTAGAGAAGCAATTTCATTATGAGCAGTAATGAATATACAGAGTGTATAAGTTTGGATGACAAAAAAACTACCTCTTTCTATTTCCAAATAAACTCAAATGTGTACTTTGTTTTAAGTGGTTTGTATGAATATGCAATATAAAGACTCTTCAGCTTTCCTGGGTTTGTAACTGGAGACATTATTGTAAAGTCCTGCACGCTGATGCAAAGCTGCTGGGGGTTGGTGGGGGGGACCTTTGGCATTATCACTCTGAAATTCAGAGAGCAGTTGCACTTACTGGGTGAAAAGTAAGATTCATCTAAATAAGTGTCTCTAAATGAATTTTTCCCATCCTCATCTTGCTAGACTTTACAGCTGTTGTTGTAAAATAGTTTTTTTTATTTTTAGAATTTTATTCAGCAAACAAGCTTGCTGCAGGGAAAAATCTAAACTTTCTTGAGTCTGTGAGTACATGCCTACTTTGAAGCTTCCTGTCACCTAAGGTGAAAATGCATGTGCTATGACAGAGTGATTAGCTTGATTTGTAATAAGCATACGATACTAAATATATGTATGCATTTTGCCATGTTAATGCACACTTTTTTGCCCAAATTTTTTGAGGGAAAAAATAAGGATACACATTATATATGGGTAATACCTGAAATACCTTGTATCCATCTGTTCTTGTGTTTTGTAATTATTTTTTACCTAAAATTTTTGTATAATATGCTCAAAAACAAATGCTAAAATTCTTTTACAATACAAAAACCAAATATCTCAATATAAACAAATAATTGAATTAAAAAATGAAATTGAAAGATTTTTTTCCCCTGAAAGTCTGGGCCAAAAACATGAGTGCACATTATACACTTCAAAATACAGTACATTCCAAATGAATTCTTTCCCATGCATCAGATAATCAATTTATTTAGAGTTTTTTTAGCTCTCATAAATGCAGAACTCAAGCTACTGCCATTTCCCCAGCTCTTTCTTCGCAGTGTTGTTGGAAGCACCTAGACTATTTCAGTTACGAGAGGTCTATAGATTCTACTGCACCCCCCAAACTAATTAACCTCCTTTTTCCATCCCTTGGCCTCCCAAAGAATGAATCCTACAGGCTCATTCTCTTTCATTTCCTTACCCCCTTTCGGGTCCCATCATGATCCCTGCTAGCCGGCATCTTTTCATTACTGTGCACCCACTGGGTTCTTCTGCCCCTTCCGTGGTCAGGGAGTGGGCCTGCTAGGCCAGTCTCTGTGGCCTGCAGTGATGCAGGGCATTTTCGGTTCGACCACAGATTGTTTGTTTGACAGGGAAAGCACTGGTTTCCTTCTTTCCTTTTTGTATTATACTAAAAAACAATGTAATGGCAAACCAGGGATGCTCATTCCCCAAATGTTTTACACATTGCCTATGATGACAACTACCGTTACATTTTTGTTCCTGGTTCTCCCTACTTCAGTATGACTCAGACACTTGTCAGTTGGGGGTTGGGTCAAAAGAAATCACATTTCCTTAGTTTTCCTTTCAAAGCTCTTCCTGTGAGTTCAGTTCTGTGCCACAGCTTCGGCACACGGGTCGGTGACCACAAAACGGACTGAAGACGGGACTTGTGTTTTTTATTCAAAAAGTATTTTTTAAGGTGTCAACTATATTTGTTGACTCACTTGTTCCAAATAGAGTAGAGGAAGGAAACATTGTTACATTTCTCAAGTGGAGAAACTTGACAGAGACCACTTTTGTTTTTTTAAACAAAGGGATGAGCTTTAGTATCACTAGTAATAGTGATGCCAGGTTCCCCAATATGATATGATAAAGAGGGTGCTTCATCTCCATGGTATACTTCCCCCAAAGCAATACAGCAAGTGCAGTCCTGAGACAGCATTACACAAACTCAAAGTGAGGGTCACCTTATAAAATAACTAACCAGCACTCTTAAAATAATCAAGGTCGTGAAAAACAAGCAAATACAGAAACTGTTGCAGACAGAGGAGACAAGACGATTAAATGCAGCATGGTGTTCTAGGTCAGATCCTGAACAGAACAAGATCATTAGTGACACAACTCATTAAAACCCAATAAGATAGTTTTTATATATTAGGATTGTATCAGCATTAAAACTTTCTTGTCATCAATAAATATGGCACAGTTTTATAGGATGTAAAGATTAAGAAGAGCTGTATGAAGGTTACTAATACAATGTAGTCTTTACAACTCTCCCATAAACCTAAAATTACTTCAAATAAACTATTTTTATTTTTTTAAAAATTAAGTTCTTTTCTATAATTTAAAAGTCTCGCGTGAATGCGTGCCCACCAGGCTCCTCCAGACTTGCTTTGGAGAGCTGGCCACCTTAGGAGTGATGCATTCTGATTCCAAGAATAATCTATTATGTTCTGGATGGTTTCTCTGGAAGGGAACGACCTTTGGCTAAGATAACCATCAAGAACCATCATTTACTGGATGAATCTTATCACAATCAGAAGTTGAACTTAAAAGAACCAGTGGCACGTTTGGATGGAGAAATTTCTGAAGGGATAAGCATAGATTATCTGATTTGTAACTTTGCCAGTCTTTTAAGTTCTAAATCCGATATTCACCAGAGGCTGGTTGTCTTGAATGATCAAATTCTAGATTTGAAACTGCCAGTCCTTTTATAAAACAGAACATTTGATGATGAATATTATATTGAGGATGTGAGGGGAAAAGTGCTCTCATAGGGCAGAAGCATTGATCAAACTCGTGTGACAATTCTTGTAGTCCACTGTAATAGGAATGGGGCCGGCTGTCATTCTGTACAGAATCTGATACCACCGGCGGATGCCAACAGAACTGATTTTCAGCTTTTCCTGTCCTGGATGGTGAAGTGCAAGAATTGTGATGAGGAAGCATTTTCTGCCCTCTCTTCCTTCCAGGAGCCGGAGCATCTTCACAGAGAGAGGGGTGTGGATCGTGTTATTTCATTACCCTTCCTTGGGGAGAAAATGGGCTCTGGTTTTTCACTCTCGCAGTCCATTTACTGAACGAGGAAATGCCATATCCCTTTGACTTTATTTTCCTTTACAATCAATCATTCTGTGTTTGGTCTCTTCTCCAAATCGCAGAAGCAGAGGAATGCTGCAATGATCTGTATTAGTAATTGAATGACTCTGATGGCAAACCTCAGAGACGTATTGATTTCCCAACCTTTCTCAATAAATACCCTCTTACCCATCTCAGGTAAACAGACACCTTCTGCCCTAGACATTTAATAACAAATGTCTCTTAGCCAAGAATCGGGGAAGGCCATAGGAGTATTCACTGATTCCAGACTCCCCTTGCTAAAATAATTTTCCTTTGTTATTCTTATATTGTCTTTTAGGTTATACGAACCTCATACTCTCTACCCCATCATGTTAGACCCGCCAATATATTCTTTTCTTCCCTGCTCCCACCTCTCTGCTCAGAGCTTGCCTACTCAGGCAAAAGGTGGAATTAGTTCTTTCACACCAGTTTGTAAACTTATCTGATAAGTAGGATGACTTTGCATTGTGTAAATGAGGGGCCTTTTGACATTAAATGGGGGTTGTAATTAATCGGGATATGAGAGGCATAAAGTGACATTGTCTAGGAGACTTGAACATATGGTCAGGCTATTGATAAAACTTAAGGTGAGCCCTGGCCAGGCGGCTCAGTTGATTGGAGCATCGTCCTGTACACTAAAAGGTCATGGGTTTGATTCCCAGTCAGGGCGCATACCTAGGTTGTGGATTTGATCTCCAGTCGGGGCATGTATGTGAGGCCACCAATTGATGTTTCTCTCTCTCTCTCTCAAATCAATAAATATATCCTCGGGTAAGGATTAAAAAAATCAATGTGGTGTTTTCCTCTAAATAAAAAAAAAGTGTAATAGGATAAAAACTTATATTTAAAATAATTTTAATCATTGAATTTTAAGTAGCAAGCAGTATGTATGGGATTTTGACAACCAAAGGAAGTCACCCTAAAACTTCTAAAGATTTTATTTATTTACTTATTTTTAGAGAGAGGAAGGGAGGGAGAAAGAGGGAGAGAAAACAATGCGTGGTTGCCTCTCTCATGCCTGGCCACTGGAAACCCAGCCCACAACCCAGGCATGTGCCCTGCCAGGGAATCGATTTGGTGACCCTTTGGTTCTCAGCCTGATATTCATTCCACTAAGCCAAACACCAGCCAGGGATCCCCTAAACTCCTAAACACAAGTGTCTATTTTTTATCTCCAGTTCTTCCACCTTTTTTAGAAACACTAACGATATAGTGAGTAACAGATATAATAAAAATAACTTATACATACATAGTGCTTTAAATTTTTAGAGAGCCGTAATGGCTATTACTTAACTATGTAAGAACTCGGCTGCATTTGTGCAGGTTACTAACATCCTCCTTCTGTAGATGAGAACACTGAGTCAAAATGAAGCCTAAGTTGCCATTTATTTCTGTTTCAGTCATTCAGAAAACAAACTGAGTACCTCCATTCTCCTATCTGTCAGACTCTGTGCTGAATATTAAGAAGATGAGGTAGTCCCTTCTTTCATGTGGCTTATTGTCTAATGGAAGAGGTGGGCAGGTAGTACAGACATGACTCACTCTCACATCCATTACACTCTGTACAAAAGCACAGTGACCTACTTCCACTCTCACTCTAGTTATGACAGCTGCCTGTACTTTCAATGGCTTCATGTAAAAGTCTTGGAACTTTTTGACACCACCGTTTTTTATTGTTGTTGTTGTTGTTAAGTCTTTTGTTATTCCCTGAGAAACTGGGAAAGAGGTCCTTTGTATGGATCAGAAAAATAAAGGAAGTGTGTTTCTGAATGTGTTCCTCTCTAGAGAAAGTGTGACTGCAGTGACTCCAGCCTGGGTGACAGGTGAGCTAGGTATTGATGTGATGTCTCAGGCAGGTGGCTCATTATAAAAGGAATAAAGACCCAAGGTAAATATGAGTTTCAATCTTAGGAGCCTGTGAACAAATACAACGACAGTTAAATTAGGTCATACGAAACAAAACCAGGGAGCTCAGGAATGGGCATGAGTATTTTCAAGCTAATTTCAGGAACAGCTTTTTAAATTTTTTTAAACTGGTGCTAAATGCATTAGCTTTGTTTAAGGCCTTTCAAAATTTCTTTTTTTTTAAGATTTTATTTATTTATTTTTAGGTAGGGAAGGGAGGGAGGTAGAGAGAGAAAGAGAGAAAGAGAGAGAGAGAGAGAGAGAGATCAATGTGCAGTTGCTGGGGGTTATAGCCTGCAACCCAGGCATGTACCCTGGCTGGGAATCGAACCTGGGACACTTTGGTTCCCAGCCCGCGCTCCATCCACTGAGCTACACCAGCCAGGGCTTCAAAATTTCTTTATAGCAACAAACCATAGGGAAGTGTTTAGAATAATGTTGGTTTTTCATACTCAAAATGGGAGCCACGGGCCAGCATCAGTGTTGGCATCAACGGGGAGCTGGTTAGAAATGCAGACCCTTAGTTCCAGCCCCAGGATTACTGAGTCAGAATCTGCAATTTAATTGTGGACTTGTATACCTGAAACTTATATAATTTTATTAACCGATATCACCCCAATACACTCAATTTAAAAAAAAACACAACAACAATACACCCAGGTGATTCCTATGCACACCAAACTTTGAGAAAGACTTCTGTGGTTGGATCATTTATACAATCCTCAGACTGTATTTTAAATCATAAGTTTTTTATAAGAGCTCCGCACTTAGATCCAGTCCAGTCCAGTATAATGCAGTTGCTTGAATAGGAAGCTGTCTGAATCTCCAGACTCTATAAAGGACACTCTTGGGATGGCTTACTTTGTCTCTGAGTACAATGGTTAACTGCCAGATTTCTGTCTCGAAGGCTTCCGAGTCAGTCTGACCTAGTGCAGACTGCAGTGCCTCGTCCCAACAGGTATTCCAGTGAAGGAGATGCTTTTTTGCTCTAGTCGGAGAGAGATTCCAGCTGTTTTCCCCATGTTCTCGTGGATTCACCGTGGGCAGCACATGACCTAGGCCGTGCTTCGGCAGTTCTGAACTCTAAAACTTTAATAAAGGAGGTGATGGTGTGGGTGGGACCATCCTGTTTATTCTGTTACTTGTTCAAGTGGAAAGGATATCCTTTGGGTAAGTTGACGTGTGCCAGTATTTTAGAAAACACCCTACGATTTCATGATTCTCTAAATGCAGCATGGTGGAAAGGGCAGGGTTATAAAATTAGACAGTCTGTGATTTGCTTCTTTATTTTTACCCTCTGAGCTATGTGACTTCCTTCAAGCAAACTACTTAACATCTTCAAGTTTCCATTCTCTCATCTATAAGATGGGGGTAATTATACTTACCTTGAAGGAGAGGTACAAGTAGTAACGAGATTAGGCTAGGCTAGGCAATAGGCTAGGTTTTATATCTCTATATACACATATATATCCATATATATGTAGATCTATCTATCTATCTGTAGATAGATATGTATAGATCTACCTATATGTATCTCTATCTCTATATCTATCTATATCTATATTTGTATCATCTGTATCTATCTCTATATCTAACCCTGTTTAGCCCTTTATAAATGTTAGACCTCTTCATTTATTGTCATTCTATTTCTCTAAATTGATAAAAGTGTGGAAGAAAAACTATTTGAGCTGTTTATTTTTTTATGATATCATCTTGGAAAGCACAAACATCCAGGGAAAACAAATTGCATAAATGGAATGAATATTACCTTTTAAACATGATGATACCATATATTCAAACAACAGCATTAGTATCTTATTAAGCTGGGAGCCTATTATAGTCCTATCCTAAAATTCTGTTATGAAAAACTTAATAGTCTATCATACGAGGTCTCAAATCAGCCCCAGACACATTTTCCAAGTACACAGTGTTTATTTCCAACCAGATCCCTCCTGAGCCTTCTTCCTCGCAGGCGGCTTCCGCAGACAGTGACGCTCCCCCCAGAAGACACCTCCCTGCCCTGCCACTCTGCCGCACACACACATCCAGCTCCAGCTCTTACTTGTTCTCATTCCTTTTCCTCTTCCCAAATCACCTATCCTGTGCCCACAGTTAAGAATGTTTTCCATGATAAAGATCCCAATAAGACAAAAGAATTCCTATTAACAGTGATGAAGAAAGGACATCCTTACCTTTACTACCACAGGTATTGTGCACCTGTTAGCAGAGATTTCTGGAGGTGCTACTTCAGTCCCCAGGGGAGTGACGTGAACGCTGTTCCTGTGGGTACATTGACAACAGGGTGAGATATGGCGTCAAGGTAGGGGCCTGGCGGGGGGAGCCTCTTGCTTTCTTTGGATCACGCACCATTTCTGTACAGAGCTTGCCTATGTGAGCCGATGTCTGCTGGTGCAATATTTAAGCACTTTGGATCTATCATAATTTCTCTTTAAACCAAATTCTTCACAGTACTTTTAGGTATGTAGTACTTTCATCATTTTTTCTCCATAAAAATATTATTTTGAAGGGTTATGTAGAGAGAATCAGATTGTTTAGTCTTATGAGTTATAAAGATGAGATAATACGGTAAGTGTTATAGCAGAGATAATGGTTAGAATACACCTGTGAGTTTTGTTTACACTTAAAGGAAAATTCCAAGCTAGAAAAGAATCAGGCCTTAGAAAGAATGTAAAACCATTACTGCCCAGATTGAATAGATAAATAAGGTTTTCCCCCATCAAATATAATATATACCAAAGGATTGCTCTGCAGCCAGTTAAGGCTGGCAATATAGCCCTTATTCCATTAAAAAAAGGGAACATTATAGTTTCATTATCAGCCTTCATCATTGATCAAGGGAGAAATGGTTTTTGAAAACTCCACAGAGAGCTGTTAGTGTCCTTGATTTTGAAACTTCTCTGGGATGAGAAGTCCCTTTCACTATTTATGGAATTTGGACAAAGCCAATAATAGAGAGGCAACCACCATAATAACTCAATCTTGATTATGTGTAAAGCTGAGGGTTTTGAGTTCATAATGTCCTCTAAGCAATGCCCTTAAATCTTCTTAAAGAGATATTCCAGTTGACACCATTGCAAGAATTAATTTATCATCCGTATCTATAATCCAGAATCCATTGTTTGAATGAGTTATTCAAGTTCACTAAAGCCATTGTTCTTCCTATATCATTCACCAACATACTCTATATACACCAACCCACTCAATACCTACGGCGAGGCCCACTGCTGGCTGAATCTCACTGAAACATTGCACATCATCCAATACTTCAGGCCCCAAATCTTTGCACTAGCGACCGATGTTTTGTTTTGAACAACACTGATACCCTACAAACTAGCTTTCAGACATCATGTGAAATAATAAGTATAAATAGCTGGCACATGGAAAACAATTTAAAATAACAACAACAACAACAACAACAACACTATAATGGTGACCAATCTGTAAACTTTATTGAGGGCTTAAGAAATTCCAGCCACTGCTCAAAGTACATTATATGCATAATCTTCAGCCCATGCAATCTCTCTATAAGAAGTCACTATTATAACCTCTATTTTAACAAGACATAAAAGTTAGTTGATTTGTCCAAAATGAAGTAGAATAACACTAATGGCTAATATAAGCTGAGTACTTATTAAGTGACTGGCACTGTTTTGAGCCATTAATATGTGAATCATTTATTCCTTACTATAAGGTACAGTCTATTATTTTTCTCATTTTGCCAGTGCCATGAGATGAACTGTGACCCTCCCCAAATTCTTATGTTCAAGCTCAAAACCCCAGTGCCTTCAAATGTCATGGTATTTAGATACAAGATCTTTAAGAAGGTGATTAAGTCAAAATGCAGCCCTCGGGGTGGGCCCTAATGCAATCTGCCTGATGTCCTTATAAAAGGAGGCAATTTGAGCACTCAGAGAGACACCAAGGGAGTATTACATAAGAAAAGACCACGTGAGGACACAGTGAGGAGGAGACCAAGCTAAGGAGAGAGGCTTCAGGAGACACCAGACCTGATGATATCGTGATCTTGGACCACCAGCCTTCCGAAAATTAATCTCTGTGGTTTAAGCCCCCCACTCTATGGTATTTTGTTACAGCAGCCCTGTCAGCCTGTTACAACGGGGGGAGGGGGGTAGCTACAGGGTGGCACAAGGAAGTCACATATGCACTGCTACTCAGTTTGCAGAGCAGCCGGGATTCGAACACTAGCATTCTCACACCAGAATCCATACCTGTATTCTCGTCCCAATAAAGTCTCTCGAGACAGACGTGGAAACTCAGGCAGCAAGTGGTTACCGCACATGCCTTAAGTTGTGCATCCATACAATATTAGAGTCAGGATTCAATCCCAGGTCTGTCTGATTTCATCCTAGTCACTTAAAAGAATTTTCGTGATTCCTGAGATAGCCAGCTCAGCTAAAAGCTTGTGTGTCACTGAGTTTCAAACTTACTGTAAATGAGTGCTGAGAAAATGCCAGCTTTGATACATGTATACGGGCTGCTCAGCTAATTCCCATGGATGAAAGAAGGCACAATTTTGCAAAGGAGCTCCGTAGCCCTTTGAGGCATTAGTGGCGTATTCTTCATCATCTTCCAACTGCCCCCGAGGGTAAGCCATACATCATGCAATTTTTCATAATACCATTTTAAACGCAAATTTTGTTTGTCCTGCTGACGTTGAAAACCTTTTAGTGCCTCCTGGAGCTGCTAGAAGAACCATTATAATAGATGCCCTACATTGTAAAGGGTTTCTCAGGAGGCCGACTCTTCCCATATTTAGTTAATGGCAGGATTGGGAGTGTCACTGTGGAATGATTATCTTTACATAATGACTCAAGTCAGAGCTGTTTCTCTCCCGGCGCAAAGCACCCCTTTAAAATCTCTGACCTCGTTCTAGGCCACCTGTGGGAAGTGTTCTGTACATTCTAAGGGTCGGGGAAAAAAGACACCTTCAAGAGGCCAATCTCTCCATTTCGAAGTCCTTCCCATAATGTTGTGTAATAAGCTCATGTTTTAGGTATAGTTCTTTTAATGCAGTGAGTAATACTGAACATTACTAAGTCAGCTGCAAATTCTTCCGTGGAGGAATCTGATAGTATTACTTACCATAAATACTGCCAAGATTAAGCATTTTGACAAAGTACCATATTATAGACCCTTAATAGTGTGCTTTATAGCTCATCTACCATTTGAACATCTTTGCTTACACAGAGCAGCTTTTAAATGAATGTAGTTAAAGCTGTTTAAAAAACGAGCAAGGTGAACGAAACTATGTCTACTTATTCTTTTATATCATATTTTTCTAAGTACCTTTTTGGATCCTAATTTAATTATTTAACAGTAATATCATTTAATACATATTATAATGCACAGTTATGAACTCTGTGCCTGAAACTGTGCTAAGCATTATATATATAATATTTCACGTAAGTCTTATAGCAATCCTATGTGTCAGAAAGTATTCTTATCTCAGTTTGCAAATGAAAAGTAAAACACTATAATCACAGAACTTATATACGAAAGATCCAGGGCTTACACTGAGTCCTAATTCCAGGAGACATGCATTTAATTTGCAATTGTTGAAAAGACATTGTATCTGTCTACGCCCACGTACTCATTCACACACTCTAGAATCATTTACTGAGTACCGACTGTGTGCTAAGCACCATGTAAACACAGGCAGGGAGTGGAATGAACTTGGTTTCTGCCTTAAAGGAGAATGCCAACTGCAGAGGAGATACATGGAATGATGATTATTTTAGTGCATGTGATGTGATGCTGATGTGCTTATATATTAACGATAATCATTTTTAAACCATATGTTCCTTGGAATATTCATGTCACAATATGTACAAAAACTGTGGGAAACTGCCCAGCACGTCCCTTTCTTGGGGATGCCTGTTTCAGATTTACCTACTATAGACTCTCATGAAAAACAAACTATTTAGATGATTGACTATCTTACTTGTCCTGGGATCCCTTGTATTGTCTGTAAATCCCATTAGTATTCTATGCCATTTGTTTGTCTTAGAACGATCTCAGAAAATCTCAGCTAGGAATATCTGTTGTTATGTAATAGTCAACAGTGCCTTTATTGCCAAGATACTGTTTGAAAGAAAAATTCTTTGGCCTGAACAACATTATGCATTTGCTAAATGTTAAATGTATAATCTAAAATTGCAGATAGAGTCCAACTCTCTGCAGATAGAGTCACACTGAAATGTCAGTTAAAATGTTAGTTGTTTAGTTGAAGTAGCATTAATCTGGCCAGGTTCTAGTCTAAGAAATGGATTCATTCGCCTGTTCCCGGGAGTCTTATTTCACCTCCCTTTCTCGTCCGCCCTCTCCCCATTGGGCAGACTGCTGTCTGTAGACCAGGAGCAGGCAAGAAAAACAAAGAGTAGGATAAATGCAAACAAGCTGTTTTGTTTTGTTGTTATTGTAATGTGTTAATCTGTGTAAATATTTTGAAGGGAGTGTTTAGTTCCTATTACCTAAAATGCAATTAGTAGATTATCTGTGAATAGTTATCATGTTTTCTCAGCTTTGACTACTGAGTGACTCTTACCCTGCTTTGCAGAGAAATTTTTAGGTGGCCTCAAGTATCAATACAAAAGTAAGAGATGAGGACGTGGGTTTTCAAAGGCTGGGCCGAGTCTGGTCTGGGAAGCTGTCGTTCTCAACAGAGCTCAGGTTATGGTATTTTGAAAAGTTTGTAGTAGGTAGTGCAGTGATTCCAGAAACAGAGTCTAAGAGATTAAAAGTCATGTTTTCACCCTGGCTGGCGTAGCTCAGTGGATTGAGCATGGGGCTGCAAACCAAAGCATCACAGGTTCGATTCCCAGCCAGGAAATATGCCTGGGTTGCAGGCCATGGCCCCCAGCAACTGCACATTGATGTTTCTCTCTCTCTCTCTTTCTCCCTCCCTTCCCTCTCTATAAATAAATGAATAAATCTTTAAAAAAAAAGTCATGTTGTCCAGAATCAACGCCTCACCTGTATATCTGCATTTACTAAGCTATTACTACATGCCAAATCATGTGGTAAACTTCTATTTTTGCTAGTTATATCCTTTTCAAATCTTGATGCTATAATATAGAATCCCCTTTTTATAGGCGAGGAAAGTAAGTTTTTGTGCCATTACCATATTAACAAAGGATTAGACATAAACATTTGTTCTAGTGTCTGTGCTGGATGAGTGGGTTACACAAATAAAAATAATATTCTTTCCATCTCGATTCTTTCTTTTTATTGAATTCAATCACCGTTTTTTCCTTTTTCCTTTTCTTTCCTTGCCATCATAACCCTTAAACCCAGTTGAAAACGTGGACCTATAAACATAATTTTAAAACAATATGCCAAGTGAATGTGGTAAGAGGAACACCCTCTAGCAACAAGAATTTCAAAAAAACTGTTCCTCTCTACTTGTTTGTTAAAGTGAGGGCTTCACATGGCATCTTCAGACCCAGTTACTCTATCCATTTTTTGAAAAGTTTTTTTTTGTCTTTCTGTCTATATACTGTACCCACCTATTGAGTAGAACAATACTCTTCTTTTCTATTCAGAAATGTAAAATAAGGATAAATAAGAGGAACATAGCTTATAATATAATAATAAATATTCCAATATACCAATGCTCACAAGGGGCTTTACAGTTCAAGGCAAAACTTCCAATTCTGTGTGAGCAGAGCTACCTTAAAGAGAATCATGCTCTAAAATGGTTACTGAAATTGAAAGTAATAACTCCACATTTGTCATAGAAAAACACTGAACAAAGGTATATGAGAAATAGTTTTTGCATGTTACCTATTGAAAGGATTGTCCAAGGTTAATCTTGTCATCTGGGCAGGACTCTCAGAATGTTTGTATTTGGCCATCACTAGAGCACAGTCTTATTGGAGACTTGTCTTCACCCTCAGGAATATAGAAGTCCCCCCTTATTTGTGGTTTTGCTCGCTGTGGCCAACCACTGTCTGAAACTGTTAAATTTCCCCAATCAGAGACATCATCTGTTCCTGATATCCAACCATTGACATTGTCACGGCTTGATGACCCAGGATCACACAAAGCAGGTGACCCTTCTTCTAACGTATCGTCAGAAGGTCAGGAATAGCTTAATGCTAAGTCACAATGCCTGCCTCATTCGCCTCACTTCATTTCGTCATGTGGGCATTGCATAGTCTCTCACAGCATCACTAGAAGAGTGAGTACAGTAAACACTATGAGAGAGAGCAAGAAAAAGACCACCTTCAAATAAGTTTTTACAGTATATTGTTATAATTGTTCTATTTTATCACTAGTTGAAAAATTAAGCTTTATAATAGGTGCATATGTAGAGGAAAAAACAGCAAATAGAGGGTTTGGTACTATCTGTGCTTTCAGGCAATCAAGACTGGGGTTCTTAGAAACTATACCCTGTGCATAAGGGGGGGGGGCTACTCTACACCCTAAGAGGGGATTAGAGAGCAGCTCCTTGCTGTGGTAAGCTTCTGCATTTCCAGCCTGATGAGTTCAGAGATAGTTCTTGCTTGGGCGCAGTTTGTACTTCCTGCTGAACCATGGTTCTCCTCTTCGAGACCCACCCACGTAGGTGTTGCAGGCAGTACCGACCCTTAGTAGCAGGTTCCCCAGGAGCCCAGCACCAGGGACTTTCTGAATGCTGCCTTTCTGACTTTTGATTTCTAAACCCCCCAAAGTATATAAACCTATAATTCCTTGAACTAAACCTACTGCTATTCCAAGCACTTAGAGAGCTTTCATTTACCTTTCCAAACCTGACTGGCCTGCATTATAAGTGACACTTAAGATATTTCTGGGCGAGATTGATGTCTGGGGGAAGCAAGGAGGGCTTCAGGGAGAAGGTGATATGCAACTCAGAGAAGTCAAATAGGCAATAATCAAGTGGAAAGATGAATCATGTGGGGGTGGTGAGCAAGGGGACACCATCTGTGGCAGAGAGCAGAGGGGGGAAGCAATCTCTCTCGTGACCCTCAAAAGGGCACAAATCCCACTCATGAGGGCTCTTCCCTTGTGACCTCGCCTAATTCTAATTCCTTGCTAATGGCTCCACCACCTAATACCATCCCATTGGTGAACAGGGTTTCAAAAGATGAATTTTAGGGGAGACAAACTCAGTTCATAGCACTATTGATGTTTTGGTGCTTTAAAAACAATAACAACAACAAAAATACCTAAAAGAAATAATCACAAAAATTTTGCAACTAGCCACCCTCAAGTGATTTTTATAAACTTGAAGGAGGCAGGTTAATGATGATCAAAGCTTCACTTTAGAATAGTGGAAAGGGAGGAAGAAGAATATGCCTCATGGGTTTTAAAGTGACAATGGGCAATGCATTCGCAGAACGTGGCCAAGTTAGATTTTGGTGGTCTATGTGAGACATGCTCTCATGCAATGAATCAAAATATTGAGAAATGGTAATAATAATAATAATAATAATAGCTAATATTTAGCTCAGTTAGTCCTTACATATCCTTGCAGGCTCCTGACCCATTTAGGTTAAACAAGCTATTACTCCATTCCTAGGAAAATAGCAAAAATAGCAAAATTTTTGTATAACCATTTTTAATGATATTCATAATTCTATCATTATTTTATATATTATAATGTACTTTTATATTTATTAATCAATTTCTGTAGTACTAACTTCAATTGAATTCATTTTCTTCAATCATAGCAGAAGGAACAGTGAGGAGGTGTTTTGGTACCTACTTTATGCTGGACACATATTTTCTCATTCTCTCTCATACAACTCCCTCACACCGCCCCCCCCCCCCCATACACAGTGAAGTAATCGACCTTTTCCATATTATATACAATTAAGGAAACAAAAATATCAGAGACATTGGTCTAAAGCTACACCTTTATTTTTCCCCAGAGCTGGTACTTAGATGCAAGTCATTTTTATGGTTCCATTCTAAACCCTGTTGCATTTGTAATGTGCTGTGCCGGAAAGCTTATGGAGGAGGAGAGACAGTCCTCTACCGTATTTTGTAATCAATATTAAAACAAACATGTAAATACTCACTTTTTGTTCTCAGCTTCAAATCTAAGAAACCTCTAGTACTTTCCCACGAAAGTAATTATTAGTAAATTGTTTACTCTCCCCTCTTTGACCAGGCACCGCTTTCACAAATTGAGGAGTTGTTTAATTGAATACCCATTTGTTTCTGCAAGTGGCTTATGAGAACACATACAGTGATATAATGCCATTATCCTTGGAGACTTCTGCAGTGTGTTCACAATGTTTTATTCACCAGGGGTAAGGATCTGGACTGCGGGAACATTGTCCCGGTCAATAATTCCCCACTTAGATAAACTATTGATTTTCTTCTTTTCCTCCCCTCCAGTCAACAAGAATGCGTAAGACAAGTAATTCTATGGGCAAGCTGTTGCTCCATTGTTAGTTTTTGTATACAGTCCAGTGAACCCCAACAGGAGACCTCTATTCACTTTCTACCTATAAAAGTTGGTGCTAAGAGAGAGAGGAATATCAGCAGGCTGGGGAGTTAGAGTCGGAAGCCTGACTCGCAGAATATAGTGTGCTAGAGACAAATAGTGCATGTGAAAATGAAATGTGAATTGTGTCCAGATTTCTTTTTCTAATTAGAAATGGACTTTAATGAAAATTAGGAATCGACCTTAGTGTGGGGCGGAGCGGGAGAGGGGACTGGAACAAAGCGTGTGGTGTGGCAAAGGTCAAGATACATGGAGCTCCATAAGCCATATTAAAGTGTTTGGGCTTTATTGGTTTTATTTCAGGTAAAATACCAATAACAAGCTATGGAAGACTTTCCTTTAGAAGGGCATTAATGCTATTTTATGTTCTATACCAGTGTCTTTCAAACACATTGAGCTCATAACTCTCCTAGGCTTGATTAACATGAAGATTCTGGTTCAGTAGGTCTGAGGTGGGGAGTGAGATGCTGCATTGCTCCTGAGCTCACAGGTGATCATGGGGCTGTGGTTCAGTCTTTAGAATAATAGGGTTCTAGAGGATCACTGAGTGTCTTTGGAGAATGAATGTCAGGGAGACCAAACAAGCAGGAAGACCAGTTCAGAGGCTCTTCTGGTGGCATCTCCAGTGGCAGGTCATGTGACTCGGACAGTGGTTTTGGTAGTAGAGATGGACAGAGCAGTTGCTTTCAAAACATGCTGTGCAAACGGACTTGACATAAGGTTTCTGATGATTGGCTATAGAGAAGGGAGGGAGGGAAAATGAGAAATCAATGAACACTTCTAGAATTCTGGCTCGAACAATCATATAAACGGCGATGCCATTTGCTAAAATAAGGAAAAGAGGAGAGATGAGCAAGACTGGGATTACGTCAGTCTCATCCTACCTCTATCCCACATTTAATAAGAGATTTAGGTGGAAAAAATTTTAATGATCTTTTACCACTTATCAGGGGCAAAGAGAGATCTATTCCTTAGTGATTTTATCATCAAACAATGGAGCACTTTATAAATAATGACGTTAATGTAGAAATTTCTTCAAAGCTGAGTGTCTTAAATCCACCCCAGATTTCACATGCACACAAAAAAATGATAATTTAGTCACATGCTCAGAGGGAAAAAACGTAGCTCCTGAAAAGTCATACAGCAACGTCAGCTGAGCTTCAGATGTTTAAATCTGGGTATTCCATTGGAGCCGTATGTTTGGCAGAATTAAAGAAGAGAAAAAAGATTATTTCCACATGAAAACAACCACCTAAAATGGATTTTTTATTGCCTGTGTCTTGTAAGAGCGGTTGGCTCCCTCTTCGCTTTGTCAAATGTGATTAATGAGAAGGGAAATGTCTTCCTGGATTTAAAAACTGTGAAATTACAAGGGAGTCCTCCAGTCTATCCAAGCAATTAAAAGCCAGCAGGTGTGTAGCTCCTCAGATCAGGAGTCCAGAGTTCACTCCCCGAGGTGTTTTGAAGGAGTATTAACTAAGTCTGCCTTCAGACGCTCTGTTTGAAGATGCTGATTTTTCCTTTACAAGTGCTGCTGTTTAACGTGGGAAATGTTCTTGAGCTCTCCTAGAAATCTGTGGGTCTGATTGCGGACTAGGCAGAAAGCGTGCTAACGATGCTGGCCGCAGCAATGCATGTGGTCTCGGACCTTGTCCAGCAGGAAGAGATGCATTCACAGACATGCCATCTTATGCCTAGAATGAGAAAACCATTCTAATTGGTAGCAAAACCCTGGCAATTAAGTAATCATCCCAATTATGTGGATCTGGCATGGCGGGAGGACGTTTGATTTCCAGAAAGGTATTGTTTGAAAATAGCAACTCACACCAGTAATGGGAAGATGAAGGTAGGTCAAGTTATAAGTAACAAGAATGTTTCAGGGGAAGGAATGAAAGAGGGAAGAGACACAGGAGTGGCTTTGTGCAGTGAGAGGGGAGGAAACGGTGCATCTGTGGAACTGACTATGAGGAGCAGCTGAAGAACTACAGGGTGAGAGTAGAAATTCCTCCTTTTTCTTTGCTGAGTGTAAAACATAAGGTTGGTAATTCGTAGGTAGACTTTTCTTTGGGAGACAGACAGGCCAAGTTTGGCTTAATTAGAAATGATAAAAAAAAAAAAACCTCTAGGTTTTGTAAACTGGTATAGTTTTGCAAAGCAAAAGGAATTCTTCCTTGTAGCAATTCTCTCTGCAGCTGTCATGCCTATGAGTTTTACTGCACTATATTTTCATTTGGCTTCCTCCAGCCCTGGACTTTCAACTCTATTACATTGGCACTCCTTAATAGGCCCTTAAACAAGTACAAGTAAATGAATGAGTGGATAAATGAGTCAATCAATGAAAATCTTTCAGAACCACCTCTCATTTTGACCTCTTTACAAAGATTTTTAGCTTTTCGTTTAAAGAAGAAAAAATCAAATCAACTGTTTAGATTAGAAAAACTAGGATACATGGGTTCAGCGACGTGTGACTTTTCTGTTGTGGAGCAAGAGCTAGAACACAAGTGTTTGGATTCCAACTATTTCCCTCTTTCTGTTTTACTCTGAGGTTTTCTGGGACAAGAATTGAATGGGCTTCCTCAGTGCACACACAATCACCTGGTTATTTTAAACAACTCTGAACTCCATTCTCTTTCCCAGAAGTGTGTTCTGCTTCCTCAAAGCCCTCTACCCCACCACCTGTCCAGGATGTTCAATGATTTGGGGATCTCTTTTAGAAGACACCAGTAACCAGGGATGCTAATTTCAGCATTTCAATAACCTTAAAGGAAAAGAAAAAAAATATATCCACAGCAAGTATGTAGTGTCACCCAAGGATCTCAACATATGCTTTCTGTGTAGAATCTCTTACCCTTATATAAAACTCACACACAAAGTAAAAATCCCTCCCAACCTCATCACTATATGAAATACTTACAGAATATGAAGTATGAAGTAAGAACCTCTGCTTATGGTCCCTTCAATCCCTTCTCACCCCCTATTTCACGTTAGATTATTCCAGAATTTTCCTCATTGTCTTTCAGATAGAGCACATCCCATTAATCTCTGTCTTTGTGTCCTTCTGGTGTACCCTAAAACAAAATGGGAGGGTGTTATACATACTCATCAGCAACTTGCTTTTTTTTTCTCCTACTTAATTATACATCATTCACATCCACATGAATTTAATCTTTAATACAGCTTTGGAGAAAAAGTGTAATTGCACTCATTTACACAAATGAGGACATTGAAGTTCAGAATTTTCAGAAATCTTGCCCAAGGCCACAGAGTAAATAACAGTCAGGGTCTGCAGTCCCAAATCTCCAGGATTCCACAGCCTTGTCACAGAAGAATGGAATCTCCCTGGGAGAAGAGAAAAGAATACCCCCGCTCTTTTCGCTGTTTTGTGCACAGACTGCTGATTAACGTCAGACACACTAAGTCTAGCTAGCTTTTAGATCTCCTTCACCAAACTTTTGGGTTTCTCTAAATTCCACCTGTGACTGAGCCCACTCCAAAAGCAAGAGCCATGCACACTTAGAGAGCCACAGCTGGCAGAGGCAGCTGTGGGGATAGATGAATCGGCACCGTCCCCAAGGCTGGCAGTGATGTTGGAGAGATGCCTGTGGCTGCTGAGCCAATTCTCTGGTCCCTGTGGCTGGCATCATGGCGCTTCCAGGCGTGGCCAAGCGCATCCAAGCACTGCACACTTGGTGCTGGGTTAACACGGCGGCATTAGCATCTGAACCACACCATATGCTTTGCTTTTATGTAGAAACCTGCATGCTAGGGTTGGTCTTTGCGAGCTGACTCAGTTATGATAATATTTAAAGGCAATGAGATACACTGTAATCTTAGACTTGCCACTTAATTAGCATGCAACCTCAGTCTTTAGAAACTAGGTCTCTGCTTGGCTCCCAGAGCCTGCTCAACCAATTCTGACTGACAGGCTGAATGAATAGAGGAGTGGATAGTACCACCGGGGTCCTGGGTTTTGGCTGTTCACACTGGCTAAGGTCAGAACTTTAGGGTATTCTAGTCAAAACTATCTGATTAAAATTCCTGCATCACAAAAGCAAGAACTTTCAGCTTGGAATAAGAAAACCAGGGTCCTTGTCCTATGTCCATTTATGGCTATATTTATGTGACTATAGATGAGTAACTTTCTGTCTCAGAGTTCTTATCTTCAAAGAAAGGGAGAGAAACTAATGTAAAAGCTCTATCTCTGAGTTCACGTGTGTAATGAATGAGAATAAATGTCAATGTGGCTTTTTAAATATACCACATAAAATAAAACAAATGGAATATTGGGTACATAGAGTTATTGGTTTTCTAATCTAACAATTAAAAACCACACTAACAGTCAGGCAGTCTTTTTTGTCAAGACACTTGAAAATAGTTATGGGAAGGTAGGGAAGGTATGATATCTCTGGCAAAGTAGAATTTCACTCATGTGCGAGAAGCCCAGGTGAGCCTGAAGAAACATGGGAAGTTGAATTGGATTTATCGAGGAAGCCTTCTGAAGTAAACGGAGTTCAAGATCATGGTGCTTGGTATTCACACAGCCTAAGCGATAACTGATTTTTGAAAGCCCTTTCCAGTTGTAAAAATCAAAATTAATTTCTCTTAGGAGTAACACTATGTTGGCCTGAAAACGGTGTGGGCTCTGCCTCCTAAATCTTCTCCTACACCAGTTTTTATTTTATTTTATTTTATTTTATTTTATTTTATTTTATTTTAATCATTGTTCAAATACAGTTTTCTCCCTTTTACTCCCATTCCAGCCCACCCACCCATCCCTCCCCACTTCCCTCCCATTACCACCCACCCGTAGCTTTTGTCCATGTGTCCTTTAAATTTTTTCCTGTAAACCCTACTCATTCCCCCCTGAAATTCCCTCTTCTCTCCCCTCTGGTCACTGTCAGTCTGTCCCCCATTTCAGCATCTTTGGTTATATTTTGCTTGTTTCTTTGTTTTGTTGTTTAGGTTTCTGTTAAAGGTGATATCATGTGGTATGTGTCGTTCACTGCCTGGCTTGTTTCGCTTAGCATACACCAGTTCTTTAAGTAAAACTGATCTCTCAGGGCAGATTTGGAAAAGCGAGTCAGTCATTGGTTACAGCCCAGCCCAGCCCACCTCTTCCTCCTTGCCTTGTTCTGTTTCTGTTTTACGACCCTGGCATCTCTGGTTTCAGTTATCTCTTTCTGACTCCTCCTTTATCTTAGAACCCAGGCCTCTGCCTAAGTGACCTTCCCAACCTCATCTGACACAGCTGAACTCGCAGCTTCCCCTACAAGTCTCTAGTTGAAGTACATTTTGCTGCTGGCCTTGACGTTGCAGGAATTACAGCATTAGAAGGCTAACCTCACCCCCTTCCACTCACACTGACCCTGAATCTCTTCATTACTAGAGGGAGAGTACGGGCATTTCTGACTTTTGCTGAGGGATTAGAGATGGAGAATGGAGGTGTGAAAATTTAACAGCATTCTTATTTACCCTTTAGGAAGATTCCAATCTTTTCCATCTCCATTCTTTTTTTTAAACTACTGGGTTCCTAGGTAAATAATTCAGGCTTTATTTGTTTATTTATGCAAGGTTATCTGAGATAACTGACACATTAACATAGAAGCAGTGAAGACTGGAAAACTGAGAGAGAGAGAGAGAGAGAGAGAGAGAGAGAGAGAGAGAGAGAGAGAAAGAGAGAGAGAGGAGATAAAAATCCAAGTAATCAAAATGAGGGAAGAAAAAGGAATTTGGAAAATCGAGGCTGTGAAGAGTTATAACAGCTGAATCCATCACGTATGTCATTTTCTGGCTTCTAAAGAAAAGAACACACGTGATGTGTCATGAGGCTCTCGTTCTTTATTGGAAGGAAATAGGCAAGTTCATGAGTCAGAAACAGGCTGTATTTCAGTTGAGATTCTGAGGGGGAAAATTCCTAGTGTATTTTTGCATAGGGTTTTTAAACAGTAATGATTGTTCATTATGATTTGATTAGTTGTATCAAATGATTTCAGATAATGATTTCATTAGTTGTATCCCTCTTTCCCCTCACAAATAATGCCCCTGCATTCCATATAGGACTATTTCTTATCCCGAAACTATGTAAATTTGAGAAAATGCATTGTATCATTTTCAGTAAGGGTAATTCTATACGTGCCAGACATTAGGTGTTTGCCACGAAGCAAAAGACCTAAGCTTCAAAGCCCCTCACAGGCGCGGGGCCCTTTCAAGTTTCTGCACCAAATTTACACTTGCAATTTTTTTAAGGTGCATTTCTTTAATTGTATAAGCTTTCCATCCCCCACCCCCATCTGTATCTACTCCAAATCAAATCCCATGTAACCTAGGTGATCTCTGTAATCTAAGGTAGTTTTAGAATTAGAGGAGTGAGGAATAGACAACTTTTATTCACTAGCCTTCTGAAATACCATTTGTCTCCTCTGGGCTGCTAACATTATTTATATGGCAGTCAAATAGCAACTGAGGTCTCCTACCAAAATTCAGAGAAAAGCTATTCATTATTATTGATTGAAAGCATCCACAAACCCTAGATAATATGGTTTTATTTAATGGCTATTTATGAAAAGCTCAAAGTAGACTTTTGTCACTGTGTCGAATCCATTCAGTACTAAAGTCAGCAGCATAGTTCCCACGTCTGAAGAACTTCTAGTCTAATATAAAATAAATTTGCATCACACATAGCGTCACGAATACTATAATTGTGGTACGTACAAGCAGAGAATTACAGAGAAAAGCATGCAAATTTTGCTTAAGTTCTCTGGGACAGTTAGAGAAGAATTCACCCACTGATGGAATTAACAAATGTAATATTTTGTTATGAAAAGTGATAACTACCGCAAATTTTCTAGTCATTTTGGGTATGTTTGTTACATACATGCTTTAATAGTAATCCTCCAGGGGAATAAAAAAGAAGTGGGGAATCAAAAGGGAGCAGAAATGAACTCAGATATCTGTGGACCACTGGGGCTGCATTTAGGGCTTTGACTGGGTTTTTTGTTTGTTTGTTTGTTTCACTTCTTCCACATTAGCAAAATGTTTCCCTTTGAGAACTTTTTTCATCGGGGAAAACAAAAGAAGTTGCTCCAAGTGAGACGGAGTGACTACAGAGGGTGGGGCACGGGGGTCATACTGTTTTTTGGTCCAGAATTGCTGAACATTCAGGATGGCATGGGTGGGTGCGCTCGTAAATCACCCATCATGAAATTAACAAATGCGTTTTAAGAGTTTTCAAAAAATTCACTGAAGCCAAACGCAGTCTCACAATAAAACCAGCTGGTGCACTGATACAGATGGGCTCCTAGAGCACTCACCCAGCGGGGGAAGCCTGTACTACAAGGGGCCCGCCCTCCAATGACAATTCCAGTTTTGGGGGTAAAATTTGCATATTTTTCCCCTCTCATATGGTAATATTTATCACAGAAGCCTTGTTCCTTCCCAAGAATGCAGTGATACTTATCTCAGAAACCTGCCTCGCATATGCATCTTGGTTAGAGAAACCTGAGTTCTTCAGAAACACTTGCTGGTGGAACAGATAAGACTTCTCCTCTTTCTTTTCCTTGCCTTTCTCATGATGTCTGCTCACACCTTTCTAAACAACTTTCAAGTTTTGCATACCAGTAATTCATCTTTCTGAAGACCCTCATAGGCACTGGTTTGTAATCTGAGGAAGACGCAGACACACGCATCCACCTCAAGAAGGCTGTGGTCTCTTGAAGAAAACAAAATCTGAATATTTATGAAACCTCGTTATGCAGCATAAAAATGTGGCCCATGACAAGACACGTTTGAAGGCCGGTGGAAATAATGATTCCTGAAACAAATGCAGCCAAAACACAGGCTTTGGTGATGTTTATCTGTGTTGGATCCATCCAAATAGACCTGGGAGGAAAAGCACAGAGTGTGGAGTCAGGAAGTTTTTGGTCTTTCTTTGAATTGGGTCTGGAAATAACTCGCCCCACCCTATATTTGCAGACACTTCCGAACTGAGCTTGTGTCACCCCCACAAATATGAAAGCCGTCACAGGTATTCCTGTCTCAGCAGCTTTTGCTGGGAAGTTGCCCAGAAGTGAGTAATATTAGATCCTGTATTTTTCTTTTATCAGAAAAAATATGACTCAATAAAAACCTTCCCTGAAGACCTGAATTATTGTATTTCATCAACAATCGGGTTCTTTGGCTATTTTCTAAATGAGTTGATTAAAATTCAAGGGACCCTAATCTCTACACCTCTCCCAATTGTGCATTCCTGTATTTGTCATACAATTTGTGAGTTACCTAACAAGAAAAAAAAGTTTGACTTCTACCCCAAATTACGGCCTTTGCATGGGGAGACTAACAGAAGCTACTTAGAAATGACTTTAAATGTTAAAACTTTTAGGATTTTTTTTTTAGCCTTCAAAGATCAGTGTTCAAATTTCCTAATATATTTAAAAAATAAAACAGGATATATACTCTCATATATGCTACCATGGTTTAAACATTTTTATTCTAAAAAGTATTACACTAACTAAACTCGATTGAAATAAAATAGGCTAGAGAGGAGGAGGGGGAGGTAGAGAGAATGGAGACCCTCAATTATTCTCACATTACAGGTGAGAAGGTTGCTGCCTAGACAAGTGACTTCTCTGTGTCACCAAGCAACAGCAGGGGTTCTGTCTATTGTCCATTGAAACCAACAGTTACGTCTGTTTCCAGGGCTGTTCTCGTCAGTTAGTTATCATCAGGGCAGCAGTCACTACATCCAGATATGTTTCCAAGCACTTTGCAAATGTTAAGTCATTCTCTCCGCACAGCAATCCTATGAGCCCACGCAGTCATAATCTCCACTTCACAGGTGAGGAACAGGGCTTCTCTATGTGGCAGGTCTGAGCTTCCAACCCATGCGGGCTGCATGCAGGCTCTCACCCACTGTGCTGTCCTGTCTCTTCCCACCGGAGGTGCGGCAGGTTTTCAGTCACAGGGAATATTTTGAAAATTTTTGGCCCCAGTTCAGATCAATGAAGTGGGGCTCTAGGCAGGCAAGGTCAGGACATGGATCTATTTTCAAAGCTCCCCAGTGGATTTCCATGTGCAACCAGGTTTGAAAACTTCCGTGCTCCAGGAAGCTTCAGTGGAGTGTGGTGGAGAAGAAAAGGGACTGTTGAATCAGATACTTCTGGGTTTGAATCTTAGTCCTTTCGCCTAGTAGGAGTCTAAGTATGAGGGCGTCACTCTGCTTGCAATGTCTTGGCTTTCTCCTCCATCAGCTGGGAAAAATAGTAATGATGCATCGTAGCTTGATGGGTTTGCTGTGGAGTTGATATTTAACTTTTTCAGCACAATTACTGGCATGTGATAAATGTTTAATCGATGTTAGCTGAAAAGAACTTTTTATATCCTTGCCCTGGCTAGTGTGGCTCAGTTGGCTGGAGTGTTGTCTTGTACAATGAAGGGTCTCAGGTTCAATTCCCAGTCAGGACACATATGCAGGTTGTGGTAAAACATATATAAAATAATTAAAATAAAAATTGTATATATGTTATATGTAACTATATATGTTATATAATTAAATATATTACATATTTGATATATAAAACAATTAAAATTTAAAAAGAAACCTTTTACATCCTTGCCATAGGGAAGTCAGTGGACCGGGAGAAGATTTAGGCTGCAGTCATTTGATGGGATGAGTTAAGTCGATAATCAAGATTGTGCATATTTTCTCTCTTATACTATTTTGTTTCATGGGTTTTAGGGTGTCCAAAGTCATTGCTGGAGTTCTTCCCTATAAGCTGCTTCAGAGATCTCATTGACACAGTATAACTACTATTTTACATATAATTTTATTAAAATATTTATATCTAAAATTTGAGTATAAGTAATATGTATACATCAAGCACTGGTTTAGCAGTTGACACGTGTTATGCAATTAAACATGGCCTTTATGAATTAGTTATGCCTTTTTTATTTCAAAGTTTACCATCCAGGAAGTGGAGACACATAGCTAATGTGTTTTCTAGCCTGACACACCCATTTCGCCTCCTTTCCTGCTCTGTCCCCAACCCTCTGTGACAGATGACACATTTTTCTTACAGCCGTGTCTCAGCTCTGTAACCAATGTCTGGGTAGTCAGCACTCGCCACTGTAATGCTGCATAACTAAAAAGCCAAAGCAAAACAAAGTCAGTGATATATAATAATAATCGTTTTGTTCTTTTTTTTTTTTTTTCACTTCTGTGGCTGCAGCTTGGCAGTAGCTCATCAGAACCGGGGGAGCCTGCTGAGTGGGGCTCCAAGTCAAGGACAGATTCGCGTGAGCTTCATGTGTCTCTCATTCTTCTGGGAGTACCAGTGACCCAGGTCCTGTTCTGATCATGATGGCAGCAGGAGGAAACGAGGGGTGAGTACAACACCGCGATGACTTTTAAGGCTTGGACGCAAGCTGGCCCACTGTCACTTCTGCTCACGCCATATTGATCAGACACCGGTGGGCACGGTCGTTTTCTCTGTCTTTAGCAGGAGGAACCGAGGAGTCATATGGAAAAGGACAGAGACACAGGGAGTGGCAGTGGATCAGGATGAATGATATATACTCCCTTTCAGTTAGTAAGTGGCATAGCTAATAGTCGAAACTGAAATCTCTCTCTACTTTTTTAAGATTTTATTTATTTACTTTTAGAGAGAAGGGAAGGGAGGGAGAAAGAGAGAGAGAGAAATATCAATGTGTGGTTGCCTCTCATGCGCCCTCTACTAGGGACCTGGCCTACAACCCACGCATGTGCCCTGACTGGGAGTCGAACCGGTGACCCTTCAGTTTGCAGGCTGGTGCTCTATCCACTGAGCTATAGCAGCCAGGGCAAAATTGAAATCTCTTTTGCTACAGGACTGAGTGCCTTTTGTGAAATTCTTTCATTGACAACTTAGGGGTGATAATTTTGAAAGGCTGTGGGAAATGATGGAATGAATCCTTATGGTCTTTTTTGCAGCTTCTTTATCTGATAAATTCATTATTAATAATTTTATTTTTAACTAACCTATTGGATTCCTGAAATGTGAACAATTATCAATTGGTAATTCACAGGATTACCCATCTACACAAGGTCAGATGATACATGTTAGCCATGAGCAGCCACACATGCACATACTCATAATGACTTTAAGATTATAGTTGTGGTAGGATATTTTTCCTTCTATGTTCAACATTAAACTCATTACTGTTATAAGCTCTATTTGTGTTTTGAAAATCAAGTTTAGGGTCCTCAATTCATGGGTGTAGATAATTCTATTTGACTCATATATTGATAGGAATATTTTTTCTCCTTTTTTGTATATATTCTAGTACTATTATATTATATTATAAACTTAATATATTGTTAATGTGTTGGAACTCTCTATAGAAGAAAAGCAAACAGGTTAGCTTTAAATGAATGGTCAAGATAAAACTTTGATTTTTATATCAAAAAGAAAATTATGGAAAAAGGCGTCATGTTTTTCAGCTCTCATTATTTAGATCGGACTAGGGATTGGTAAAATTGTGAAGGCAACACTGTGCCTTAAAATCTGAGCTCATTTTTTCCACTTAACCAAGCAATAGTGCTTTGGTGAGTTGCTTTACTCCTGATTTTGCATGTATGTTGGTATAAAAGATGTGGGGGTAGGAGTGTAGAAGAAGGGGGAATTTCTAATACATGTAGTATCTCAAAAAAAAAATGTCAGCATAATTGCACAAAGCCCAGGAGAAACATTTCAGTTCCCCTTACAGTCAGGATACATTAAAAATATTGAACCAACAAAAGACTACTCCCTAATATGACATTTATTTTCCATAATGGTTGTATGTCTTTAAATATAGCTTTTTATGATGTAAATGTTGGATTAAAAGCCAAACATATATGAAGCTCTATAGGTTTCCAAATCAATAGAGAAGAGCAAAGATGGTGATTTTAGAGCTCCACAAAAGAATCAATCATTCCAGTAATAAATGTCAAACTCTCCCATATTTAATTCTTGTAAGGGGAGAAACTTTGGAGGCTTGAGTTTATCAAATAATCTGGTAGAATATGTTTTTATGTGGCTGACTCACTTATAATCCTTATTAGTAACTGACACCTTTATCCTAAAGGATCAGCTGCAGATAAGTCTCTTAACAGAGAAAAAAAATGGGGCTGACCCATAAATGACTTGAACAAAACATTCGCTTTGGTTTGGTTCTGCTATTTTTTTCTACGGTGGAAAAACATGAAAATCATTAGAATTCGAGGTCATGGTCACCCACATTGACTCCTGCTTGAAATCTAGGTTGGATTATTCTCTGACCCCATAAAACAGAATGTGTCTGTTAGTTCTATAATAACCGAGCCGGGAAGATACTGTGCATAAAATTAAATTGAAGGATGGTTGTGACAGCTCTCATTTCAAATGACAGCTTCCATTTGCAAAGGCTTGTGTGCAAATGAAAAGAAACTCAAGAAACATACACTGTAACTTTGCAAGATATCTGATAGAGGCGTGTCTCACTTAATACTATAAGAGTTACACCTCCTCACCACAGTGTTATAAAAGAGCCACCCTAGTGTAAACACAGCCATGCTGAGAATTAAATTGCATATATATTTGAAACCTTTTTATTATGAAAACTTTAAAATATATAGATGAAACTTCAGGGAATATTAGGCTGAACCACCATGTACCCATCACTCCTTTTTAACTCACAGTCAATCTCTGTCATACTTATCCCACTCTACTGTGACCTAAGATGTTTAAGGCAACCCCAGATGTCATGCCACGCTTCATCCATAAATAGTTCCATAGGTAGATCTCAAAGTTAGGGACTCCTGTGAACACAGCCCTAAGACTTGTTGTGGCTCACATAACCATAATTTCTAAATGTCATCAAATCTCCAGTCGATATTAAAATTCCCCAAATTATCATCCACATGCACACATGCATGAGAGAACATCCCCCACACATACACACTCACACGTGACCACTCATCGTGTTCAAAACATGATCTGAAAGGCTCATTTGTTATGATTGCTTGAAACGTCTCCTGAGAACCTCTTAATTTATGGGTTTTCTCCATGCTTTTTTTTTTTGCTTTTCAGTTAATTTCTTGATAAAATTGGGTTTGTCCCACAGTTTCCTATAAGCTGGATCAGGCTGTCTGCATCCTCACGGCATCAGTTAAGGCTTTTGTTTGTTCCCTTTATTTTCTGTAAGTTGGTAGTTGGACCTTGAGGCCTAATCAGATTTGGGGTTGATTTTTTTTAAAGATTTAATTAATTTATTATTTAGAGAGGGAAGGGAGGGAGAGAGAGAGAGAAACATCAATGTGCGGTTGCTGGGGGTCATGGCCTGCAACCCAGGCATGTACCCTGACTAGGAATTGAACCTGCGACACTTTGGTTTGCAGCCTGTGCTTAATCCACTGAGCTATGCCAGCCAGGGCGACTTTTTTTTTTTTTGAAAGAGTAGGAATACTTTCATCAGGAGGGATGTGAAGCCGGGTCCTGGGTGAGCGGCCATTGGTGACCAGGGCCTAGCCCCTCCTTTCCACTAGAAGCTGAAAATGTAGCTTCTAGTAGGCTTGTCCATGTCGTCACGCCTTCCTCCCTATTAGCTGAAATAGTTCTCTAAGGACAAGCTCCCCTGTTGAGCAGTTTGGATTCCTGAGTTTATTTTCATAGGAAATCAAGGTAAGTGTTTGATGCTGTGTTTACCTTTATCTACTGCATTTCAATAACGTTGTTTCCCTTGAATCCTCCAATAATATACCAATTACTTTTTAAATTTATATTACTATTAACATAAAGATTTAGACACAGCTAATATGTTTAAATCCAGCCCAATAAGCATTGATCTTGATGATCTAAATGTCCTAATCTGCTCTGGGTCAGCGGGAACTTCTTCTGCTTAGCTCCTGTATCCATTCAACTCTCCCCATATCATATTTGCAAAGTTCCTTGCTTGTCATCTATATGACAGGAGGCTCCACGGTCATCTTGTACACTTCCTACCTTAGACCAGAAATTGCACATGTTTGCAAAGTACCCCATTTTCTTTTAGTGGTAGAAAATATTTGGCGACAAAACATGGGGACTGTGGTTATTTATTGCCACCAGGTCCATCACTGTTTACTTTTCAGTGGGTGAAACTCAGATACATGTATTTTATTTTCAGGAAATGCTTTATGAATTCATATGGATACTTTCCAATTCAAATCCTAGGTTGCCGAGTAGTCACTTAACCTCTCCCATCTCCCAGATGTATTTCCTTTCTTTTGTGTCAGGAGTCAGTTCTTACAGGGGCCAAAAGGATCAACCACTTTCTTATCCCACAAGATATGCAGTGTTGTCTCAGAATAAAAATAACACCACTCACAACAGTGAGACTGAAAAGCTTTAATCCATTTTAAACTTGGTTTTGTTCTTGGAACATGCATCACTCAGATAGACCTCATTAGTAACATGTAGTCAAGTTACACTGCTTTAGTGACCTGAAATTATTCCTAACTTATGTTAACATCAGCTTGATTTACCATTAGCTCATTTGTTTCATTTTGCTTCTGCTCTTGGGGATTTCTCAAAAGTTATTTCTGTTTTAAAATTATGTAAAAATATACCAGGTCCCAAAGAAGATCAATACAATAACATGCATATAGAAAGGAGATTACTTTCAATAACTGCCCTGGGTTCCCTGTAGTGTCCTTTCTTTGTAGGTAAAATGTTTGTTTTAACATTATCTTTTATTTGTCTACTTACTATTGTTATATGCAAATATCTATCTACTATCTCTCTCTTTACACACACACAGAGCAGAAATGGAAAAATATTACATACTGTCCCTTCTGTCTCACTTCTCCCTTAATCTTGAATGCTGAATATTTTTCAGTTTCAGTGTACACAGTGATACCTCATTTTGTTTTTCCACCTGTATGTTCTTCATATCTGCAGTGCATGGATATTTCATGATTTATTCCATGTGCCCTCTTTTGGTAGACATTTGGGCTGCTTTCAGTGTTTTATTATTACAATTATTGGTTCATTGAATAGCATTTTCCTAACTTTGCTTATGTAACTTTTGTGTATATTGTCAATTCTCCTCCTTTAGTAAATTTTACACTCCCACTAGCATTATCTGAGACATTGTTTTCTCACAGCTTTGCGAGGAAGTCGGTTGTCAAGCTTTTGATTTTTGCCAGTTTGATAAGTGAGAAATGCTACTCGGTGAAATATTAATTTGTGTGTGTCTTATTATAAGTGAGATTTAGTATCTTTACTGTATTTAAGTTCCCTTGCATTTTTTTTCTGTGAGGGTCATGTTCTCATTTCTAGCACATTCTAACATAGTTGTTTTTTTTCCCTCTTTAGTTTTAAACATCTTTAGAATATAAATAATAACTTTATAATTTAAGCTACAAATATTTTCTACAGACTTTCAGTTTATTTACTTGCCTCTGATGTTTCTGCCAGGCAGTGCATAGTTCTACTTTTATATTATTAAATGTCTATCACTGTTTTTCTTTAGCTTCTTAATTTGAGTCATAGTTAGGAAAGTTTCTCCACCCTGAGGTTATGAAAAAATTTACCCATGTACAAGAATGGAGTTTATGAATAATTGACCACTTATTTTATATCTATAAACTCCAGTGGGAAGCTATAATGAGACTCTGACACCTAGTTCTCGCTCCTGTCTCTGCCACAAACTAGTTTTGTGAGCATGAATATGCTACTCAAAGAAACTGAGATGCAAATAGCTTGTCTAAAATTGGGTTAACTACTAACTACCACTAGTGACGATGATCAGGCTTAATTGAGAATACGAAATTCCAAAAATGACTTGCACATCACAGCAGGTTCTTCAAACTTATTTGTTGCTTCTGAATTTCTTTTATGTGTGACTTCCTTATATAAAAGGATTTATTTGGGCTAGGTTCTTTCAAAGGTAAGATTGTTTGGCTCAGAATATTATCACATTAAAATGATAGCTTATTAATTTATATGAATTAAATTTCCATTCTTCAGTTCTTCAGTAACAAAGAAGACTAAATTTGTCAATTTTGTAAGGAATGAATAGAGGAGTTTTAATTAAAGATTGAAGCAATCATTTTCTTTGCAGTATCTTAGAAGTGTGCTCAGTTTCTCAGATGATTTTATAAAATCCTTTGCAACTTGATAAATGCTCCTTCATGCCTAAATGCTCATCAGTTTCTTCCCCTGTGCCATGTGCACCGGGCATTCAGGACTGCTTTTTGTTTGGAAACCTTTCTCGTCGCTAAACCTTTACGACTCCCAAACCTTCCTGAGTCCTTTCTATGTGTCAGGAACTCTTCCACACCTGAAGTTCACTGCTGCCATCGTACTTAGCTCTTGATGCTTCCTTTGCTGAAATGTTCGATGTTCTCCCTCCCTTGCAAAACTATTCCGTTATTTACTGACAGTTTCTGGCTATTATTTCTATTCAACCCACACATGTTTCATTGAATAGAGTACTCTTTTAACATTAGGAATTTTTTAATATTAATTACTTATTGAGGTATAGCACATAACAGAAAAGTACATAAATCAAAAGCGTAAAGACAAGTGAACATTCATAAAATCAACAAAGCTGTGTAACAAGCCCGAGATCAAGGCATACACAGCTACACCTGAGAATCTCTTTTCATGCTGATTCCAGGGGAATGTACCTCCCCAATAGCAACCACTATTTTTAATTAAAGCACCATAAATGTTTTGCTTCCTCCTTTAAAAAATACATCTGAATTGCTTCTTATAACATGTGCTCTTTTGTTTCTGGATTATTTTCCAGAAACATATAGCTGATTAATATTTGCTTACAGTTATTGACTCTTGTAGACTGTGCTGTGTGAACATTCTTGCACATCCCTTTGACTGAACAGACAATGCACTTGTGCTGGGTGAACATCTAGGAGTGGAACCAATAAGTCATAGTGTGTGTGTGTGTGTGTGTGTGTGTGTGTGTGTGTGTAGAACATAGTACTACACTGTTTTTTTTAGTAGTTATGCAGAATTATAATTTGTATGTATAGATTATAGGTATAACAGTAGTTCTAGTCATTTTACATCCTTGTCAACACTTGCTATTTGTTAGTTTATTCTCAGATGTGCTCTTCTTAGCTGATTTCCTGTCTCCCACCACCATACACAGGTAGCAATGCTGTCATTATCACAATGCCATGGCTCTTTGGAACCTGTTAATATAGAAACAATTGCGTCCACAATTCCCTGCTATAATTTGTTTTATGCTGATTACTTTATTGCTTATGGCACTGCATTGTTCTTCATGGTCCCTGTAAAAACTGGCTTCTAATGACTTTCTCAAAGGGTTGCGTGCTTTGTTGATGACGGCCACAAAGGCAAGTCTTATTCGGACTATGCAGGAAAATGTGAAAGATAATTTGCTTGTAATGTGAATTTGACCCTTCGTAAGCATAGAACAGTGCATCTTCCAAACAAGCCGAAAGACCTTATGCTGTGTTCATACCATTTGTAGAACAGCTCTTTCAATGTGATGGCACCCCTGCCTTCTACACGCTACCACCAGCGGGTGCATAGGCTAGAAACCTACAGATGGGACAAGGAGAGCAGTCCCATTTGCATTAAGAATAGCTGCCCTTCACCAGGCATGGCTCACGAATGACCTAAGAGAACACAAAGTCACCACATTCTTTTTTTTAAAGATTTATTTATTTATTTTTAGAGAGGGAAGGGAGGGAGAAAGAGAGAGAGAGAGAGAAACATCAATGTGAGGTTGCTGGAGACCATGGCCTGCAACCCAGGCATGTGCCCTGACTGGGAATCAAACCTGCGATGCTTTGGTTCGCAGCCCGCGCTTAATCCACTGCACTACACCAGCCAGGGCAAGTCACCACATCCTTTTGCAGCAGGAGAACCCATTGGCATTGTGGAGCAAGTCTTCCTCAGAAGAGGTAGGCATGACCCTCCCAAAGGAATGGTTGACATATCACAGGGAGTCTACAGAGGGACTGGAGTTACTATCCTGGGTACCAAGAGCAGAAATAGGGTAGGAGACAGCCAACAGGGAAAATATGCCTGCCACCTCCCTTATTGTCCTGAGGCTATAAACTTGAAGTAGGCTAGAATAGAAGGTGGGTGCACAAAAGCCGATGACAGGCATCTGCCCCACCATGATGGCCCTTTCAGCTCCAACCAATCACAGGTCCTGGAGGAGGACTCAGATGATTTTTTTAAGGAACCACTGTGAATACTGGCTTCCCAAGCGTCAGTACAAAAGTGAGGTACAGGGATCCCCTGAGGCCAGGGCTGAAGCAGCCATGCTTGTCCTGGACTAAGAGTTGGTACTGTTGACGACAGTGGGCAAATCAATGTTCCGATCTTAGATCTACATTCACTGATTAGGTGAACAAGAGCAAGTTCCTGCCTTCAAAATAAAATTCTGTTTATGGTTTGAATGATTCTTGTGAGAATCACAGATGGAGTGGAAATAAATTGAGGTGGTTTCTTTAGGTACCACCAGCTGCAACTATACCATGTTTTTTACAGTCATCTCTCCTGTCCCACTGCCACCAGAGTAAACATGTATTTTACCATGAGATCCGAATATGAACTGAGCTGTTTTCCTGGTTATGGTCATTATTCTTTGGATAGATACCCAATCCATTCTAGGCTAATATTGTAAGCTTCCTGGCATTTGCCAACAATAGCTGGTCTAGAACAAAACCACAGGGACTCTTCTTAAGGATTTTTCCATTTTTGTGGAGTTGGGGTGTGGAGAATTCTTTTTTTTTTTTTTTATGATGGCAAAGCTGAGAAGATGTAAGCCTCAAGGACGTGGTAATCTTTTCCCTCAGCCTCTTGGAGAGGAATTAATTCTCCGTCGCAGAAGCCAAATAGTACAACAACAACTATGGGAGATTAAGAGGGTCTTGTGCAATTTTACCCCTGATTGTCTCGATGTAATTCTGTTTACTAGATATGATATAGTGCATTTGCTCTCTTTATTTAAGCTAGTTCAAGTTAGATTTTTATTTTGGGCAAACAGATGAAAAGTTCTAATGCATAAAATAATGAACATGATGTCTATTTAGGTAAATTTCTAAAAAAGTCGGTTGTAATTATTCATAGTAGTATCGGTTGTCTGCTGAATGCTACTGTAATTGTTGATAATATTTCCAGCAGTCATATATTTGTCCATGTCTGATGATAATGGTCTGTTTGGCTGACCTCCAACTGTCCCTTCCCTACACACTCTCTCAACTAAAAACTTCTTCGAGGTCCTTCATCTGATACTCCAACACGTAGCTCAGTGTTTGAGAAAGTAGAAACTCGGTAAAAAAAAATCGGTCAAAGGGAATTAGATTCAATCCTTGAGAAGCAGGAATGATGAACCAAGGTTTTCCACATGTTTCCGTTTTCAGCCATTTCAAATTTCCATGTTGGTATTTTACAGTGACATTGTACAGAGGACCTAATGTTGACAGGGATACGTGGAAGATGAATTTATATTTAAACAAACTGGAACATGCTAAGATCGAAAAACTTTATCAGCTTCATGTAAGGTGATTTAAAACTTCTCTGTTGACAAGGCTTGCCAGTATTTCTATTTTTATTCACAAGTCAGGTTAAGTTAAATCGAATTCTTTAAAAGCACTTTTATATTAACAAACCTCTAATAAGACAACTAATTTTAAATAACAATGCTAGATTATATCTCTGTGCAGCTGTGAGAAAACACATACAATCTGTTTTCTTTTTCCTGTTGCTTTGGGAGGAACTTCTGCAGCATTGTCATGCAGAAACAAATGTGGACATTTCCATAATTCATATATGCTCAGGAAGATGCAGAAATATGTCAGACTTATTCTCCTCCTTTAATATAAACTGTCTTATCTATCAGTGAAAATGCAATTTGTTATTAAAAACAACCATTATGGCCCCGACCCGGTTGTCATCCCAATACACAGAGATTGTGGGTTCGATCCCCAGTTAGGGTACATGCCAATGAATGCATAAATAAGTGGAAAGACAAATTGATGTTTCTCTCTCTCTCTCAAGTCAATAAAAACACTATCATATTAGTTGAAATCAGCTTTTAAGTCCAAAATTGTGTAAGCTTTTGCAACACTATGATTTATTAGTGTTCAGGTGAATTGAGTCTCCAAATTTCCAAAAGTTTTTGCAATCAATCCTGATTGTAAGGGATAAAATTCATCACAACATGACTCGGAACCTGTTTCATTCATTTTCTCTTCAGTTGATCATAGAGTCGCTAAGTTATGCTGCTTCTGCCCGCCCAGCATCCCTGCATCGTTGCCTGCTTACTCATTCCACTTGGAACAACTGGAACACAACAGATACTTAGGCTTTCAGAAAATCTAACCAACTGTCTGCTAAAAAATATATTAAAATTTCTTAGAGACAAAGTTATGCCTCGGGGAATCACACATTAGCTTTTGTATCTTTCAGCCTTAGGGCTATTTATCAGGCCTGTTTCCTCTTTTGCTTCAGGCAGCAAGAACTCGAGTTGTTTACCTCTCGGTCTGTGGTTTTCGTGATTGTGTTTCTTCAAGCACTGGCTCCGGAGCAGAATGTGGTATCTGTATCTCCCCTTTTCTTGACTACTCCTGAAGACAAGCCAAAGTTCCTCAAGTGAATAGTAGGGAAGGGGAGGACTAAACTCGTGAAATAACAGCAAAAATAACAAATGGGAATCTTATAATGCTTCCAGAATTTTATAAAACTTTGTAATATCACGAATCTCAGATCTAAAGGTCTTTCTGTGACAGTAGCTTTATGTGTACAGCTCACTTCTAGCCAATTTTATTCGCCTAAGGACAAGATCCACCAATTTGCCGCCCTCTTTTGCAGATTTTTAGAAAATGCCGAAGTAGTTCCATTCTCTATAATTCTCCAAAACAAGTCATGGATCATATAGATTCTATCCCTCCGTGTGTACTTTCCCAGTATGGATCTATAGCCCAGGAAGGAAATCCACCCAGAATCATAAATAGATGCTAAGGATTTAAGGCTTTATCCTAATCCAGAGAAAATGTTATCATCTGAGTGTAAATGTCCCTAAAGCACAAACATTAGGTACAGTGAGTGAATGGGGATTTCAGAAACAAGGACAAGAATAGTGAGAGGCTGTTTAAAAGGATCTGAGACTTTCTTTCTCCATGATCTCTCTGGTGGATCATTATGAATCAGCTTGAAGGTTATTAGAATCCCTGGAATCTTTAAAAAATGGAGAAACGGGTTTCATTGACCTGGAATTGGAAGTGAGATTCTGTATTTCTTAATGAGATGCCGGACAGGTGAAGCAGACACCTGGGCAGCAGGAAGAGGTTGATGGGCCCCCGGTGACACAAGAGGTGCCGTGAGAGCCACCTGCGACTCTGTGTTCAATGCCTTTAGTGAGAAACTCGCTTTCTGCTTTCCACATGATGGGCAGGTCTTTCTAGGACTGGCTGATGAATGACCCTTTGTTGGACATGAATGAGCAGGTGAGATTATGTGATCAAGATGTCCTGGGAAAAATTCATTTAATTGGATGAAAAAAAACACTATTTTTTACCATACGATTATGTGAAAATAACACAACTGTTGATGATTCAAAAGTTTCATACTAATTTTTTAAATAGATCGAAACAATTTAGCACCCTAAAACTACGACTTTTCCCCTGACATTAGCAAAAATGAATTTTGCTGCGAACCTGACTTGAACCTCAGTGAGCCTTTGTTTTGCGTTCCTTTATTGTGTTTGGTGTAGTATTTATGCTCTTTGCTGCAGAACTAGTGACACCCCTGGTTATGGAGTGCTACTCTAGCAACAATGGGGACGTTGCCTAATAGTTTGTGTGTGCCCTTTTATTTATTTCTTTGACAAAAACTTTTAAATATTATGAATTTTGAAAACCAACTATATGCAAGAAATCTCCACAGGAGATTAAAGACTTTATTAATTGTCTACAAAGATGAGATGCCCTAAATGCCTAGGGCATTAAGACCCTCATACTAGCCCTGGCTGGCGTAGCTCAGTGGATTGAGCACGGGCTGAGAACCACAATGTCGCAGGTTCGATTCCCAGTCAGGGCACATGCCTGGGTTGCAGGCCATGGTTCCCAGAAACCACGCATTGATGTTTCTCTCTCTCTCTCTCTTTCTCCCTCCCTTCCCTCTCTAAAAAAATAAATAAATAAAATCTTTAAAAAACTCTGACAAAGAACATGTGGGATGGACTTAAATTCAAAAAAATGAATTAAAAAAAAGACCCTCATACTTAATATAATTTGTATCTAATGACATCTAGATATTTGTACCTTTATTTGTTTGTTTGTTTTGGCCAGAAGGGAAAAAAAAAACTTAATTGGATTCTGGTCTCCCAGACAGATAAATCTGGATACAATGAGGTTTTATGTTATAAAATTTAAAAATGCGAAAGAGAGACTTGCAGATATTTTGATGAAGATAATGTTGTTATGCACTAAACCTGTTCCCAGCAAATACTACTCACTACCACCCCCTGCAGCAAGCCTGGGTCTTCAATTTAGATTTGTCAATATTTAACCGCTCATTTAACAGGGGTTGCTGTTTATCTCCACAGTAATCAATACATATTTAATATTTAAGAATTTAGCAAAAGTAGTAAAAAAAAAAGCACATTATAAAGACAGTTTTGCTTCTCAAGTATTCACCTTCCATGACATTATTGCCATTTAATGTATTTTTCCATAATCATTGTTGATTTTTCAATTGAATCCCATGATTTTTCAATCTTGAATTATCTAAACCTCTTGTACTATTCGTAGGGGTTGGGATACAGAAGGAAACTGGTACTCACTAAGACAGAATTTTTGGTTAATCTTAGTTTGTAAAATCCTGATTAAAAATTGTATTATTAATGATGAATATTGTCATCAATAATACTGAAGTCTTGAATTTACATGAAATGTGATTGTCCTTAGTATAAATGAGATGTTGACTATATAAGTAAAAGAGGATTGGCTTTTACATATCTATAGTTCCATTTGCATACATTCACAGATTACCCATTCATATACAAATACACACACATAATTTTGCCAATGTGTCTAAAGTTTAGAGGTATAAATTGTGATTATTTTACTGTGAAAGAGGTACACTGAATAAAACCCCAATGAAAGATTTTTAATGAATTATATTTTATTACCCAGACAAACCAATCACACCATCAAACTTTACACAACAAGATTTCAACCTAGTAATCATGATGGCATAACTACAACACCAAGAATTATAACTAAGTGTTTAAGGAGCAGCAATGGTAACATTTTATCCCTAAATACTTTGTATTATCAGTTACCAACATGATTCTCATGCATTATTTAAAACCAGAGTCATAGAGTTCCATCGACAACACCCCAAAATTTATGTAGAACAATTGCCCTTTATTTTTCTTAAGTGGAAGAATAGATGGTGTCGTGGCATAGAGAGAGTGAAGTGCCTTGAAGAAGGAAAAAATAAAACAAAATTCACCCAGAACACACTCCAGCTCACCAGTAAGGCTCCCGGCAACATTGCTTAAGTCCCATTTAAACTTACAGTCATCAGATCATACCTGCAGTACTGGATACAGTTATGTTCACTCAGCTTAAGAGAATTGGGAAAAATCGGAGAACAATGGGGAGGAAACTCAAAATGTTCGCTTAGAACTCTACATGGTTGTGGGTGCCAGGACTGTATTTACAAAATTATCTTCAATCTATAAATCTTTAAGTGACTGGGATCCAAGAATCATGAATTTCGTTAACAGCCTAGGCAGTTTGCTGGATCGCGGAACTGATACTCTGCCATCTTTGTGATAACAACTCTGCAATCCTTTTTCTGATATTATCCTGGGGATGATGACTGTGTTTTTCTATTTTTACCACTTTTGCTGAATTCTTTGTTGTGAGTTTTCCTTTATCTATATTGCTTAGCTCCTGACAGTGCTGACCAAGAATCTATATGGAGGAATTTCCTAACACTGATTATATCTTTCCAAGCTTTCAAAATATTATCTTGTTCTTTCTATTTTCCTTTGTATTTTTGAGAAACATAGAATAAGCTCCCAAGAACACTGGATAAACTCTACCAGATTTAGATTCTTATCCTTGCCGACTAAATTGGTGCTCAGATGTAATGCCTCTGATGTTCAGGAGGGTACCTCTCTCATTAACCACCAGGTGGATGAGTGTAAAACACACATCATTATCTTACTTTTTAAATGAAGGTCAGTTTCTCCCAGGATACTACTCTCTGAAGCTCTGAGTTTTGTTGTATCATGTTTCCTCTCCTCCACCCTTTTTCTAACTTGGTTTATTTGTGTGTTTTTGAGCATAACCATTAGCTCATCTATTTCCATTTCTTCCCGTGGGAATTAAAGTTTTCAATGAATAATACATTTTCATGTCAGTCTCATTATTGCATATCTCCAATTTGGACATGCGGATTAGTTCAGAACCCTTTTGTTGAATATATAAAAAATGTTTAAAGTTAAAGAAAGAATGTCCAAAGAGGCAAAAGGCTCACTAGGGATATGGTGATTGTTCTGGTTGAGTTTTTAAAGACACGTCTTATGAAAGAATTAAAATTATTTTCTTAAGGGTTTAGAAGTAGAGAATCAAGGCTGATACCTCAGGTACAAGCTTCAAGGAATAGATTTCTGATAAATTTATTAGATAAATTTCTAATGGTTACAGCTCTTCTAAAATGATAGAGAAAAGACCATAATGGTAACAGAGCTTTGTAATAAAATACCCTCATAAAATAGGTAGAGCAAATAAAATATTGAAAAAAGAAAACATATATGGTATTTTCTTTTTTTCAACAAAATTAGGTAAAAAAGAAATTGTCAGAAACCTCAGACATGAATGAATTTGGCCAAAACATCCACCAAGCAATGTGTCCTGCACAATAGCAGCAGCTATGTGGTGGTGGTGTCAAAGGTAGAAGGAAGTAAGGAGGAAATGGTGCTGTGAGCTGCCAGAAATCAGCCCCGCAGGAGAGAACTACATGCAGAGTGGTAACCTGGGAAGACAAATTTGAGGAAAGCCAGCAGGAAACACAAGATGCAGATTAAGTGCAAAATGACAAAGGAGAAGTGCTGGACAAATATGACACTATCTGAACATTATAACAAAGATTGCTATTTATTTCAAAAGGAAATAAAAGAAAGCCAGGAGCTTGAAATGACAGATCCCTTCTCCGGATCAGGAATGATGGAGGGGATAAAAATGAGAGAGAGGACAGAGTGCCACTCATCAGACACCATTGAAAGTTGCTAGGACAACAACTCGTGGCCTCGACAATTTATAATTGATGAGATTAGCATTTATTTTACTTCTCTGATATGTTTCTGGGTTATCAAATAGGTCCAGTGAATGAAGAATATTTTCTTATTAAAAAGGATTCTAAGTAACAAATGCACAAGGAAATACAGAATCAGAATGTAGAATTATAGAATTGGAAAAATCACAATTTTACAACCCTTAACTGAATAGCATCAACAGACAGTGTGCTGGGCTGTGTTATGTCCACATGGCTAAGGCCAAGAACTATGCATCCTAGAATTCTCTTCTTTGTATGGGCCCACATTAGAGGTGAATAAAAGAGGAATATGTCCAATACTTATTCATCAGTGTAAAGCAAACACTATACATTTCAGAGAGTTACTGTGACAAGACTTGGCCACAGACAGATGCAGGACGCCCAGCCCATTATGTTCCTATTCTCCTCTGCTGTCTGTCCATTTTCCTAAGTGCTGGCCTGTTCATCAGCTGTGGCCCCAGGCTCACCACGAGCTGTTGGGCTGCATGCAGATCATAGATGTGACTGCTACAGAGCAGCATGGTTTCCCAGGGATTCCACCTACCTCTCCTGAGGACTCTTTTTATCCAGTTTTAGAGGCTTCCCACACTTGGCTTCTCTGATGTGCCTGCTACAGAATTTCAGACAGATCAGCTGCTGACTATTTTTTTTGGCCCTGACATCTCTCTTCCAGGCTTTTGCCTTTTCAGCCTCTCCCTCATTTGCCTAGGTCAAATTCCCTCAGTAAACTTTTAGTACCACAGTGGAGTGGCTCAGTTTTTTAACTGAGTTCTGATCCTTGATCCGGATTATAAAATGAATAAATGTAGAGGTGGTTCAGGAGCTTACAATGAAGGGATCAGGAAGTCCAAACGCATTTGACCTCTGATATGATGTAGTATGAGTAAACAGACTACCTATTTATACTGAAGGAAATAGTCAATTCTTTAGATTTAACTTCCTGCATTCAGGAAATAGGGAGGATAGTCAGGCAAAGATCAAGGGTGACGGCTACCACAAGGATGAAATCAGCCAACTATAGAATGGAGAGCACTCTGTAAGGTAACTACAGCATGTATTTCCAGCCAATGTCATAACCAAAAATAAAAGAGAGAAAGAGAGAGAGAGAAACTGGTCTAGAATAAAAGTGACCTAAGATACTGAAGACACAAAACAGCAAACATAATAAGCAGGACATAGTTGTGTCCTGGTGTGTACAACACATTCACAGATACCTCAGTCTGGACCAGCCACAGTTCACAGGCTCCATTGCCACGTGCGTCCAGAGGCTAACGTATTAGACAATGGAGATCCACAGAGGAACCGGTTAACCCATGTTGTGTTTATTTATCTTTTTCATAAAAATAGCTGATGATGAGTATTGACTATGTCTATTTTGTTTCACAAGCCTAAGTTTGGGAAAGTTATCACCATCATTTTACAAACGAAGAAATAGAGCCTTATAGAGGTGGTACTCTCCCAAAGGCACGTGGCTACTGGCAGAGATGAGAGGGAACTGAGGGTGACCATCTAACCACGACCCTCGGCCTGGCAAAAGAACACAGCACGTGCACAAGCAGAGCTGGACTGAGGGCATTGTGGGACTAAAGCTGGGCTAGTTCTACTGCCTGTTAGAGATCCCAGGAGGTGCTGCAATTAGGCAGGGCTTCTTAGAAGAAAGGGGACCTGAGCTGAGCTTTGGAAGATGGGAGGTATGCAGACAAGGTTAACCCATATTGTTTAAACAATTAGAAACTTATATATGAACAGACAAAAGTGTTAAAATTAGAAATTAATATAACCTTGTTATAGCACAGAAAACTGCCAATCTTAACATTGTATTTAGTTTGAAAAAATATTTCTTAGAGGTTTTGTTCAGAGTATAAAAAAGAGAAAAGATAATCATGAGTTTATTGAATGAGTACTATAATATTTACAGCAACTTTTGTAGAGTGATTTTAGTTGTACCTCCATTTTATAGTTGAAGAAATGGAGATTTAATGAGGTTATGTAATTTGAGAGAGCTGGAATTCTAAACTTATTTCCGAGTGACTGATTCTTAGAGAACTTCCTCTGTGACTAGAGTGTAAAACAATTATGGTGTTTAGTTAGACTGAGACATGAAAAATGGGGGGGGCGGGTAGAAAGGGCATGACCATAGACATTGAGCAAATGATACCGTAAAGCAGAAGAGAGGATACAGCATTAGAGGATTTCCTTGCATCACTTTTAGGCCCCCCTCTATTTTACAGGTTTTTATTTTTTACCTAAAAAGTTCTCTTCTGCCCATGGCTGTGTGTGCAGAAGCATCTATGCTTCTATGCTAATTATGGAATCTACTCTATGTTAGTTAAATTTAGAATGGCTTAATGGAGGACTCTCTCTGAATCCTATTGTATATACCTAAGGTCATCGCTATATTAATGGCTTCTTAAAAAAGAAACAGTCTGAGACTACTAATAAGCACCATGTTTTATGCATAGTTTATGCCAGTCACTTAAAATTTATAATGTATGTTGCTAAAACATTTATTCAATGAGAGCTTATTTTATGCCATTTCTAGTTGATATTCTGCATATATTAAAGGGCTAAAATGCATATACAGTTTCTATCAACATTAATTTAATGTTAATATTTTCTAAAACACTTATGGCTTAATAAGAACAACTTCCCATTCAAAATCATTTATAATTCCCCCTACAGTGAGCTGCTGATTCATCAAAAGCAATATGTTCATACATCAAAATTACCAGACAGCATATGCTAAGAAATAAAGAGAAGGATAAGGTGAGAAGCTGCTCTGTAAATTAAAATGATGACTTTTAGATTGGACATGATTCCTATCCTATAGTCCCCACTTGAAGAGCCAGCCACTAGTCACCTTGTAAACGGGCTTGTGTTATCTGAATCCTTGCATCTTCTTCCTGTACATATATATTTTTGGTGACTATACCAAAGATAAATAGGCTGACAATCAGGTTTTTTCCCCCCAAATGGTAGATATTTGGGTAAAAGTTAATAATGGGGCAGAGATAAAATAAATGGTTTGGGTGTGTATAAATTATTTAATTATTAAATTATTTAAAAACTTTATAAGCAGACCAATTATAAGCAAGAGAATGGCTGGGTGCTTGGATATGAAGGAGAATAAGATAAGGTTGCAGCATTTGGGGGTATCACAGTTGTTAAGACAGAGCTAAAGTCAAAATGAAGCAGTAGCTAGTGTCGTAGTTGTGCATATGCAATACATGTTATTACTAGGAACTCTGGGAACATAGAGAAGAAAGGGATTAAACTTGTAAGGGTCTGAAGGTGGGATTCAGAGAAGAGATGCTATTTGAGCTGGGTCTTAACAAATGAATTAATAAGCAATAATCTGGTTTGGTTTGTTCAAGAATGGCACCTCTTGAGGAGAGTGGAAACAGAGAAAATAAACAAGAACATTAATTGGAGATGAATCTAGACAGTTAGGTTGGTGCCAGAAAGCAAATTGTTTTGTGTAGCCTGCTAAACATTTTACTCTGTGAAGAGAGTGAAATTCACAGTTTGAAAATATATGACTAACTCTGTGCTTAGAGCCCTGTGTTTATCTTTGTGATAACTGATAATCTGGAAGAGAAGGTGTTGGAGGGAGTGCAGATCAAATGCAAACGCGGTGAGAAATGGAAGGGCACGCATGCGCTGTCTTCCATGGCCGTAGACAACATAGACATGTGTACTTTGATCCAGGTATTACACTGTTTAATAAGGAGTCGTGGAAACATTACTTTGGGAATATAAGTAAAATCCATTTCAGTTTTTGGGTCGGGAGAAATAAGGTTTTGTCTGAACAATTCTCACTGCTCTTTATAATGTTGGTGAGCATAATAGAAATGAGGGTGGTAAAGAATGGAGCATACTTATGTTATAGAAGAGCCTAAGTGTTCTGGCAGCAATTAGATTTCTATGTCAAAAATGTTGACTTTTATTTTTTTGGACACAATCTTGCCTAAATGCTAATCCAGTTTCGATTAATTGCTTCCAGAACTGTACTTTAAATGTGGAGGCTGTAGTGAAATAATTAACTCTGTGACTGTTTATCATATCATGGTTTAATGCCAAAGGGACAATATGAGCAATGAGCATTTATCAGTGTTCCAATTATAACTGAGCATTGATACCCATGTTCAGTATTATTATTTCAAACAGCGTTTTGACTCCATCCACAGCAATGTTCACTTGAGTGCTCTCTGCGTTGGAATCAGGCTGGCGATGGGAGCCCAGTGAACACTGAAAAGTAAACACTTTGTGATCCACGGTTAGGGGGACATGGGACTCTGACCTGCTGGAAATACAGGACAGGTTTTCAGGTTGTCTCAATCTGAGAATGATTAAAAATTCGACCTTGATGGTTCTTTTCTGGAAGAGGTGTCCTGTGCCTTGCAGGATGTTTAGCGTCATCCCTGGCCTCTACTCTCTATGGGTCGTGGCACTCACCTAAACTTGTGACGACCAAACGTGTTTCCAGATATTGACACGTGTTCCACCAGGACGAGGTAACGCTAGGACATCCCTTCACTTGAGAGTGGCACCAGTGAAGTAACCCACCATCTGTTCTACCGCTAATTGTTACATTTTCAAAGTCAACAGTTGCAAACACAATTATAGAAGATCCCCTAAAGTAATATTAGTCAGAACGAATTCATGAGTATGTGGGGATCTGTCTCAGTGTTCTGCTCATCAGTAAAGGTGTTTAGTTAACCCTTATTTTTATCTGTTCACCTGAATCACTGGCACAATTAACTTCACTATCTTGCTAAAGGGTGTATCAATACACCTCTTTATCCATAACTCATTCGCTAATTAAGAATATTCTATGTTTTCACATTCAGATGGGTTTCTGCAAAGGCTAACTCCAGGTTACTGTGCGTCATCTATCCCCTCTACCTCTCCCACGTACACGTTGGTAAACACTAACTTGTTTTCTCTTTGTACGCCAGGGGAAAGAGAACTTACACATGCCCACACTCTGTTCTAAGAACTTCATCATCTTAATTTAGAAAGAAATCTTATAACATGTAAATTGCCTTCTTTGAAAGTGGAAAAATATAGATTATAGCTTGAAGAAAAAGAAGTAATTAATAGGACTTAGAGTATTGATGGCGTGGAAAAGAGAATGGTATTTTGCTGAATTTAAAAATCAGTTGTTCTGTGTACTTGGTCTACTTGATTCCCACAGTAAAATAAATGAAGGGAGGGAAACCTGAAAAGTGTGTGGGGGGGAAACTATGGGTCATTTGACATAATGGGAATAATATAGTTTTCAAATCTTAAAGCCACTGATGTCTATCTGAACTTCTGGCTAAGTTATTCAACTTTCTGGGTCTTAATTTCTTTTTTTTTAAGATTTTATTTATTTATTTTTAGAGAGGGAAGGGAGGGAGAGAGAGAGAGAGAGAAACATCAATGTGCGGTTTGCTGGGGGTCATGGCCTGCAACCCAGGCATGTGCCCTGACTGGGAATTGAACCTGCAACACTTTGGTTCGCAGCCCGCACTCAATCCACTGAGCTATGCCAGCCAGGGCTCTGGGTCTTAATTTCATAAGTAGGGGAGGCTGTCATCTATTTTCAGATTGACTTAGATATTAAAATAATAATAATAATAGACACTTAACAGTAGCTTCTATATGCCACCTATGTTCTCTACATTAGCTATATGTGTTATCTCAATTAATAGTAATGATAACACAATAAGTATTATTATTATTGGTATTTTACAGAAAAAGTAATACAAGGAGAGATTATACATGTGATGAACCTAGGATATAAATTTAGTCAATATGACTCTAATAGAGTAACTCTTGAAGTTATATTATGCTTCATAAAGGATCTAGAAAATGTCTTACGCTTGGTTGACTTGCAATACATAATAGTTCTCTGCCTTTAACTTACTATGTGGAGAAAGAAAAATGATAATCAGTTCACCTGTGTATATGACAAAACTCAGAGAGAATGGCAGGGAAGGAGTCCAGGCCTGCCAAACACATATAAACTAAACTCACTGTCTCTCCCTGCACCTTAGCTGTGCAGTGTCTGGTGATTCTCCTTTTGGCCACCTCTTTTGGGCTGCCCTGGGTCGGTTCTTCATAAGATTGTGCCCAACTCCGATCAAGGTTGCGTATTGCTGCCAGAGATGCCTGAAATAGAAATCTGATCGTGATGATGCCTCGGTTAAATGTCCTGTAAGACTTTCCTCTGGACTCTGGGATAAAGTATAAATGCCTCTTTTCATTTAGCAACCTTTAGTTGATTTGAAGATTCACATGTACTTAGAAGATGCACATGTACTTAGACCCAGTAATTTCACACTCAGGTGTATATCCTAGATAAACTCTTGCACATCATCTACTAGGAGACAGTTACAAAATGTTCAGCATAACATTGTTTGTAATAATGAAAATTGGTAAATAACCTAAATGACATTTTCAGAGCAATGACTAGAATAATTATGATACAGTCAAATAAGTGAGTCCTATACATTTTAAATAAATGTCTTGCATTTATAGAATAGAGACTATTTTCTTAAAAAATAAAGCAATAATAGCAAAAATACATAGAAATAATTGCATATCATCTATAAAGAAAAAAATAATATATATTGTTTAGGGTTATACAGTTATATGCTAACATTTGGGATAATCGTTACCTATAGTAATGAGGAAGAAGGAGGTAAGTGAGGAATTCAATATAGGGCAGTTTAAGTATACTTTAAATTTTAATTTTTAAGCTGGATGGCAGGTACATCATGTTTATTGTATTTTTTATTTTTTGCATGTTATAAATAGTTAACAACATGTAATTGCCTCCGGAAAAATAAATAACTAAAAATAAGCACTGCAAAATGTCCATTAAGAACTAATCCTTGTATATCTTTCCAGGGTTACTTAATGACAGCCAACTGATGCTGGCCCTCTGGCCAGGATGAACTGGGCAGTTTCCTGAACATGTCATTCCCTGTCTTTTCTGTGTGGCCTCCAGGAGGCTGCCGTCCTGACCACACACCTTACAGCTACTAACTTGTTCAAGTTCAGCCCTGCGTGCTTATACTCTAGGATTGTTTCCTGCAAGTCTTTATCTGGTTAATGACTGTGTTCTGATTCTTCATAGCACCACTTCTGTTTCTGTGTCAGTTCTTAAAACCGTAGCCATTAACTCGTTGCCACTGGAGATTGGCAAGGGGCTCTACTCATTATAGGTATTGAGGACCCCAGGTGACACAGGCTACAGCTGTAGCTGCGACCTCACAATCACTGTGCCAGAAAGAAGGGAACACAACAGATCATAGCCCGGCTTGCAGAACTTCTAACCAGAAGTGACGAAATCACTTCCACTGTTTTTATTGGCTGAAACTACTGATATGGCCTTTGCTAATTTCACAGGGAATGAGGAAGTACAAACCTTACAGAGTGGCTACAAGGGTGAGAGCTGATATGTATAAAATATGCGAACAGCCCTACGGACCACAACTATTGTACAATGAAATTTTGCATGTTGTGCTGTATTCGATTATTTACTCCCCCTGTGCAGAAATAGTGTCTGAACCACCGTGGAGGGTCTAAACTTTATGTAGACACACTCAAAACAATATTTGTTGCCTCCATAAAGGGAACACATCACTACATTGCGCTACTTCTAGATGGGTCATATAGAAAGTAGTATTTGTGTGTGAACATTAGCATTTCATTATTGGCTCATTTTCTGAATGTATCCTGCTTAATGGACTGCAGTGAGGGGTTACTAATCCATACATTTTCAGAGCAGACCATCTTTAGTTCCGTTTTCCCACAGAGGAAGGGACATCTCAGGACCCATTGACTTTTATGTACCTGCCAGGGACTTTCTGGAAAGTGATAAATCAGGTCAGCCTGTTGGAGTGGTTTGTCAATGATCTAAGGGTAGGAGAGGATGTTTCTTCCATTTTCTCAGCATGGACACTCACTCTAGAAATCCACACCGTAGGAGGTTTTTCTGAAGTAGTTGCTCATTCATAATCACGAGGCTCTCTCCCTCCTTGAAAACGACTTACTGATTTATCATCAAAAGAGTAACATCAATAGAAATCCAATTTTTCTTAAGGCATTGCTTTATTTGATTTTACTTTTCATTAAAGGGATTTTTTAAATATGTTTTTCTTATACATTTTTTTTTCTTTTAACAAACATTATTGCAGCATGCTGAGAGGTAAAATGTAATGCATCTTGTGGTTTCTTTTGCATGTCACTATTTTAGCATTGTAGGGAAGTTCTGAAACTCGGACTAATCATTCTCGTCAAAGATAGCTGATATATTATGTTATATCTTATTAAAAATAAATAAGCATCTATTTATGTCTTCATATTGATGGTTTCATTTGCTACCCACTTTTATGGAAGCACAGCACAGCGGAACCCTAACCTCTTGGAGTATGTGCAAACATTTTCGAGCGACCTTATTAACGTAGCAGCAAATCCTCTTAGCTCTACGTTGAAAACAACGTCAAAATGAACTGTGGCTCATAGTCTTAAGTGCTCCCCCTGGTGGTTCAGGCAATCATCCTTCAGACTATTTCAACAGTCTCAGGCTGTTCTCTCCATAGACTATTGAAAGATCCTTTTAAAAAGCAGCTCAGTAAGATTACAGTCACATCAATTCTGTACTTAAAACCCTCCAGTGGCGCCTTTCTGAATGAAAAATAGTTCCCAGCATGGCACAGGAGGTCTTACATCACTTGGCTCCTGGCTGACCCCCACCTCTGCCTCTCTGCCTGCCTCCACTCCGACTTCTTCTTTTCCATTTAGTGCTTTATGCTCTTGTCCTAGGGACTCAATGCCTTGTTTCCCCTCCCTAGGATACTGCTCCCTCTGGATACTAAATGATTAGTTCCTTCTCTCTCTACAAATCTTTGTTCAAAACTCACATTTTCAGAGGGGACTCCTCACCTTACAGTATCTGAAATGGAAATACCATGACATTCTCTACCCCTTTACCCAGCTTTTTATTCTTGGCATCTGTTATCATCTGATATGGTACCACATAGTTGCTATGTGGATATACATATATGTAGATATACATAAACAAATATAAGAATAAGTGAAATTATTATTTGCCAGTCCTCACTCAAGTAAAGGTTATACAAGGCCGTGATTTTTTTTTTTTAGTTTTGTTCACCAATACCTAACAAAATGCCAAGGACAGTGTAAGTGTTCTAAAAATATTCATTGAATGAATAAACGAATGGCTGAGAATAAACTGGTAGAGAGTAGATGGTTGCGATTTTATTCTCAAGCTATTTTCCTGGTCCTTTGTACAGGTATTTCTTGTGCTTCTATCATAACTAATATAAAGGACTGCTGTGGAAAGTGTACCGTGACTATAACTTCATCACCAGCCCTGCCTTAATAAAGTCCCATTTGTGCACAGGAAGTCAGTCGCCTTCCTCCTTCCCTCAGTTCGTTCCTTCCTTCCTCCCTTCCTCCCTTCTTTCCTTCTTCTCTCTCTCTCTCCCCACCCCCTTGCCCCTCTCCGTCCCTCCCTCACCTCTGTCCTTTCTTCCTTTCTACTTGCCTGCGCTGGGAATTAAAACTCCTGGGCTTGTCTGGTCGATACGGCCAAGGCTCCCTTCTTGGGGATGTTCCTCTTTGCTGCAGTACCGCGCGGAGATGGGTAGCGGCCGAGGGCTGCCACCTCAGCACCGTCAGGCGCTGCATATCCCGCAGTTCATCAATGCTTTGGAAACAGTGAAGGAAGCCAGTGAGTGGATTAAGCTTTGGAGTGGTTTAAAAGCTTGGTCAGGCAGACAGGAAAGAATTGTCAGACAGCAAGCACGTGAGGGGAAATTCACAGGCACAAGAGCTGTAGCGGGGTCATGGCTCCTCCAGAGCCCGGAGCCCGGAGCCTGGAGCCCGGTGTCTTCTAAGGTAGCACACGGGAATTTAGCAAAGTGGAATGTCACAGCTTTGGAGAAGACCACAGTATCCTGAGCTGTGAAGCTTTTCACTGTTTGATTAAGAAAGCATGATCAGTAGCTTGAATACAGGCTTTGTGGTTACAGTGGTATGAAGTGGCAGACTGCAGCCCTTGGCTGGAGCACTAATCCCTTCTCCCCTTGCTCAGGGTCTAGGGCACGCAGTGCTGGCTCTGGGATAAGGTTTCCGGGCAGGATCTGCTGCCTCTGCCTTCTTCCAGGGATGACCTCTGAAAGCACTTAGCTGGATCTGGTTTCCATCGGGCCGGTCTGATTTCCTAAATTGTTCTGCTCTGCAGGAGGCCAATGCCCTCCCCTGGAAGGTTAGGCTACTGGACCAGTCTTGGGCAATTTAATCCTTATATTATTTTGTTTAGTCACTTTTCTTTCTTATTTTCTCTCATCAGTATAATTACCAGTAATTAAGAGGCTTATCTGGCTGATAATATGACATAATCGGATCACATCATAAATCATGTATTGTTGACCCTGTGCTTTGTGGTATCAGAGTCTCTACTGACATTATCTCCATCCTGTTTTTAATTTTCTGATCTCTGGATCTTTTTTTTAAGATTTTATTTATTTATTTATTTATTTTATATATATATATATATATATATATAGAGAGAGAGAGAGAGAGAGAGAGAGAGAGAAACATCAATGTGTAGTTGCTGGAGGTCATGGCCTGCAACCCAGGCATGTACCCTGGCTGGGAATCGAACCTATGCCACTTTGGTTCACACTCCGCGCTCAATCCACTGAGCTACGCCAGCCAGGGCCGATCTCTGGATCCTTATGTTTTCAGTAACACATGTAAGGATAATGTGCACTATGTGCAAGGCACTCTTTTAGGTGCTTGATAGTTATGGCCTCATTCATCTCTGTAACCCCACCATGGTATGCGCACCATCCCAGTTCTCATTAGGCAAAGGGGAAAACTGAAACACTGAGGGCAACCTCCCCAAGGCCCCACAACCAGTAAGTCCAAGTCCGTACCTTAAGCCGATTAGTTCTACCTTTAGTCCCTTGTCTACGATTTAATCATTTTTTCGTTAAGTAAGTCTCCACCTGAAAGATTCACATATTTTTAATTTATAATCACTTTTCCTATTTTTCAAGAAGGGTACATTTTCTACAAATTCCACCATAGATAACCATAATTCTTGTTCTATATTTGGGTTTTTGAACTTACACATGGATTCCCAGACTCAGAAAAAAAAAAAAATCAATGTAGGGAGATTGTGGTTTTCCTTGGCTTAGTTTTTCTTGGCTTAGTTTTAAGACATGTAACTGTACAGAGATTATAAAGAATCATTTACTCCAACGTGGGGTCACCAGTGTGCAGGAAGGATAAAATACTAGAAAATGTAACTGCATGAAATTCCTCAAACTTAATTATTCCCTTAGCTTTCCAAAAGTGCTGAAGGAAAGTAAATATTTTACTGGCAGAGTAATACCACACTAGCTAAAAAAAATTAAATCTTCTAAATTATAGTATATGGTTAATAGTATTTGACAAAATGCCTTTAAAATTATATATTTGATATTAATAGCTACTCTTATTCTGTAGAGTTTTCCAAATACGAACTCCATTTAGCATTTACAAAAAGGTAGAACTGCATATATTAATATTTAATTCATTCTTAACTAATTTCTCTTCCAGCACTGAATGAGCACAGATTTGTTTTGACTGTCATTTTTTCAAAGATATTAATCCAGTCATCCAGTATAGTATTTTAACAGCTTTGATAAGAAACATTTAAATGTTCACTTCTCATCGCTGATCTTTTCTTAACTGAAGTTTGTCAAGTGTTTTGTTTTTATTCAGATTTATAGCTCAGGCAAAATAACATAATAATCACACTGAAATATATCTAGATCTAAATTATACTTTTAATGCCTTTGATTTCTGAAAATGAAAATAAAACAAATTGCTTTAGTAGGTAAATATTTAGAGTTAATGTGTATTTTCTGTTAAATTGTAGGATTATAGTAACTGCCAGCCAAAACTTTATTTGACCCATCATTTTGTTTTAGTAAGATAGCTACATTTCTTTTTACCAAAAAAAAAAAAAAAAGATTTTTCTGCAAAGGAATCAGGCTGGGCATTTGAAAATACTACCCCACATTCTATATTTTAAATAGTAACATCATTCAGCCTCTGGCTGGTGTGGCTCAGTGGATTGAGCACTGGCCTGAGAACCAAAGGGTTGCTGGTTTGATTCCCAGTCAGGGCACGTGCCTGGGTTGCGGGCCAGGTCGTCATTTGGGGGTGCATGAGAGGCAACCACACATTGATGTTTCTTTCCCTCACTTCCTCCCTCCCTTTCTCCAAAAATAAATAAATTAAACCTTTAAAATAAATAAATAAATGGTAACATCATTTAATACCAGAATCTCTAGCTTTCTACACTCCCCTGGATGGTCATATTGCAAATTTCTAGAAGTCCTCAAAACAAAATTCATTTTAAATACCTGAAGGATAAATAACTTTAAAGGAAAGGTAAAATCAGGTAGAATGATATTAAAAACTGCCATGAATGTGACCAAACAGAAAGACCTTTGCTCTTGACTCCTTCAAGAGGACCTGGCTGTTTTCATTGGAATATAGAAGGTCGTGCGACAGTCATCTCCGTATACAGAGAGCTTATTCCTCTGCGTTATTGGGAGTGGGCTGCAGTCTTTGGGTTACTCAAAAGCAGTAGGATCCTGCAGTGCTCTGCCCCCCACATACAATTTCCGTGGTTCTTTACCTCCCCCTCCCCTGCATTTCAGTAAATGTGTTGTGATGTCCAGTTTGACCTCACAATTAAATTTTTGTTCTTTAACTTCATTCATTTGTGGAGTGACTATTTTTTTGACATCCGAACTAGTGTCTAGACCTGGTGTAGATGCTGCACCTTAGTTTGAGAAAACCTATGCCAGGAATGAAAAGCATACCCATCATAAGAGTGAGAGCATTTAAGAATCCGTGAAATAAAAAATCATAAAACTGCTCCTCTTAGCCTCACTGCCTCGTCCGGTAATTTCTTCAGAGAGAGAATGGCAGACAGGTATTGTTACTTGATGACAAATCATCCTATAGCATATGAACATACTGTTTTGTAGGCATTCTTCATATTAACTAGCTGATTGGTTATTTAGAATGAACACCCCAGAGATGGTCACAGTTTCTTATCATCTGCTAACTAACCTACAGTCTGATAAATAATAAATACTAAATATTTTTGATAAAAAGTAAGCTGTAACTTCAAATATAAATGCTTGTATGAAAGAAAAGAGATGAAAGACCTATAGGCAAACCAGACTCATACCCCATTTTTCTCAGTGTGTCTAGTTCAATAAGTGATGGTGTTTGATTTAGGTATTTGCAGTTCTTGCTTACTATTTAAAGGAACACAGGGTCCTTTCAAAATCGTGCTGAAACTGTTGTGTATTGCCCAAAGTGGAGGGAAAGCTGAATTTTGAATCTTGGTCCCCGGAGCCCAATTCCTGTTCTCTTTGCATCTTCCCCCAGTTAAATAAAAGAACCTTTTTTTTTTTTTTTTTTTTTAAATGTGGAGAGTCTCTTTAGGCTTTTCACTGAAGAAGGGGTAAAAAGAGACTAGAAAGGAACATCATTATGTATTCACCTACAGCAGGCCCAGGCAAATGAACTTCAGCTGCCGACCCGAGAGCAGTGCCCTAGATTCGGTGTCTCAGCACAGAACAGAGCAACCTGGGAAGAAGATGATGCGGTGAGAGCGTGATGACGCAGAGGTAAGAGGGACTTGCACTGTCATGACCCTTCCATTACCTAAAAGCTCTGATTACTTTCCCAAAGGCTAAGCCAGTCCTCTGTGCAAACTAAGATAGGAGCTAAAGCCCAAACTTCTCAAATGTGACACATTTTAGGGTATTTCCAATTATACCGTGGTCTTACCACCAGCATATTCTGAATTTCAAAATCTTAGATTAGTGTGTAACCGGAGACCGTACCCAGCCATGCTTTTGTTATTTGAAGAACATTTGCTGGTTTTGACCGCATGGTACTTGTTGGGACAGCAGACATCATCTGAAAAATTGCCCACGCATACGGGATGTCTCAAGGTTGATACTGGGAAGACCCAAAGAGTTAGAGGTTGGAACAGCTCATACATCTAAATTAATAGAATAAGATCTCAAAAAGTTCATGGGCAACAGTCTAGTTTTGGACCATATTTGTTACTACACATGTGCCTTCCCTCTTAGAAAACCAGGTGATGTTTCTGGGTGAAAGAGAAGTGAAAGATAATTTGAGAGCGAAAATTATAACCACGCATGAAGTGAGGCAGCTGAACCAGCTGGATGGAGAGGCTGATAAATGACAATCAACAGTTATTCAGAGCTGAGTTTCAACAAAGCTCTAACAGGACTAATTTATGGATAATAAATCTAATCTTGATTCTGTGAAGATTTTACGGATAAGTTGATTCTTCTAGAAGGCTTTTCAGGGAAGAAACGTTGCGTGAAAGTCAGTTTGCTGCTGCATATCGTAATCATTCACAAAGAACTTTTTTTTTCCTTTGGGGAAGCTGATGGTAAAAATCTGACCAAGAGTTTACATTCCTTGCATGCACCTGTGGTAAAGGAAGAAAACCTGGGCATTGCAAAGGGGGTGGATTGTGTCATTTTATGCAGGGAAGACAGAGAAAAGAAGGAGGAGGGGAAATTCAAGAGAACAGAGGAAAAGTAAAGAAGTAAATGTTATAAAGATAGTGCAAACATGAAGAGAGGAAGAATGGGCATGTCCCTGTAGTTTGGAGAAGATACAGCTAATTTTTACAAGTATCCATATTTGACAGTTATCAGTATACTGACCTGTACACTTGATTTGGTTTCTTTATTAAAGAAATAAGAGAGAGGATTACTAACAGATCTTCAAGTTTCTTCATAGTGTGATACTGAGCAAGGAAAGCAAAGGCTTTATTTCCAAGGTTTTCTTCTTCTGGTGAGTTTCTACAGAACTCAAACTGCTTAGCTAATGCTCCAGAACAAGTGCACAGATTCTGGGTTTGTTGAAGTCATCTTTCAATTATTTTAAATAAAGCGTGAAGCTAGTAACCAGAATTCTGTATTTGCCACATCAGCTAGCTAATTAATTACATTACAACACATGTCATTTGTTCTTCCTGAAATTGAGGCGAGTTGTAGCTATCACTGAATTTTGTACTTCTTTCTTTCACATCACTTTTTTTCACTTATGCATCCATTTATTCTATAAATATTTGATTTCTAACTGTGTGCTAGACACTGTTCTAAGTGAAAGAGATAGGATGTAAATAAAAACTAGACATATAGTAAAGTAGTATGATTGTGGTAATAATAATGAATAAAAACAGAAATTCCTGGCTTCGTCATCTTACATCTTAGTATGATGTCATTGCTTTCCATCAGAACTATGAGGAACTGCTTTTGGGTTTAGGGCTTAAGAAACATATTTAAGTCAACAGCCCTCCTCACACTAAGACTTTAAAATATAGAATATCAACTAGTAGTTGACTTACTCCCTCCAACTTAGAAACACTGCTGGTTCCCAATCGTGAATTTATGCAAGTCCTTCTGTCATTGTCCACACAACCATTACTTACATTCCCCCCTGAGAAAAGCACACACTTTCTAGTAAGGGGTTAGTCTATAAGTCTCAAGTACTTGGAGCATTCAGGGATTTATTTTTTCCTACTTTGTAACAGAAGTAAATCACAACTTCTTTTGAAGTAGAAATCATGCTTTCTTTCCTTTTCTGGATGCGGCACTTTGTCATTCTCAGAAGCGAAGACGCTGAATAATTGCCCCCAAGAGAAGGGCATGCTAGATTTAGAAACTGAAACTGTTAACCTTCCAAATCATAACACAGAGAAAAATAGGTAATCATCCAGGATTATAATTGTGCAGAAGAATATTTCTATACTTTCAGAGGAAAACCTTCGATGTGAGTATCCAAGGGAATCAGGTGCTTTTGTAGCTTTCTCTCAGTTGAGCTGATAGGGGCTGTTCTCCTTTCTCTTCTGATGCTACAAAGTGTCATTGTTTCAGATTACCGAAGTAATTATTTTTTGTTGAAAAAATATTTTGTCATTCCTCTAGTAAGATCGAGACACGCCCCCCAGGAAGACCTTAGCCCTTCCTTGCCATGTTGTTCTCGTCTGTAGAATAACATTTACCAGGTTGTGCTTTTCCCTTCATCGGAAAACCCTTCGAGGCCTGGGATAGTGTTTCTTGTGTTTGCACATTCAGTGTCTGACACTGTTCCTGTCACATGGGAGGTACTTAGTCTACAAGTTCTGAATGTGCTTAAAATGTGTTTCTTATTGTCGTCTACTCATCGGTTTTACACCCAGTTGCTGAAATCTTAGACTTTGGTTTTTTGTTGCAATGCTTTGTCAGAATATCATAAAAGTTTTTTAAATTAAATTTTAATACCTATGTCAAATATTTTTATCGCATCATTTATATTTCAGTATTTTTTTTTCTCACTGACATTTTTCCCCAGTTCGTTTTCATGAATCATAAAATTGGGCCAAACTTTGGCTAATAAAATAAATAACATTTGTATCCATGCTCAGCCTATGGCTCCAATTCAACAAGGACCAGTGGAGTTGCATCCCAATTTGCACTTCTCCCAATAAATTTATTGCCATTAATATAACATGTGATCTACTTGTAAACTATTTCTTACCCTCGTACAAACTGAAGTACTAAACAAAAACCAATTTTAGATGCAGGACTATATATAATTTTGTGTGTAATAATAGCTTGTGTAACTATTGCCTTACAAAATTCCTGAAAATTTAAACATTAGTTCTTATGAATCAATATTAGCCAGCTGCAGTTTCACTGCAGACATTAAATAAGCAGTAGATTAAAGAATTACAGGATTTTATAATTTTATAGTACCTGAAAATTTTTATGATGGCATGTTAAAAGATTATAGGATTTTTATAATTAGAATATAAAAGAATCAGAGGCCTAAAGAAATAAATAAGGTAGCCAACATTTTTATAATGCATCATATATTTTTTGTGATTTTTATCAAGACTTTTATTAAGGATAATTATTATGAGTTTGATCTTTTACGAAAAAACCTTATTAAAAATTTTAAATAACAGAAATATAAAGAGTAAATCTGAAAATCCTCATCATATTCCTTCCCCCATACCTTTCCTTTGAAATAACAATTTATTTTTCTTAATTTCTTTTTTCTGTCTCTTCCTTCCTCCTTCTTTATGTTTTTTTCTTTTAAAATAAATTTTTGTAATATAAGTATAATGTAAATTTATGTAGCCATTTATTTATTAATTCAGCTTCACTGTTACAAACAAAACTACAAAAAATATCACCATTGTATATAGAAAGCTATAGATATACTCTCTGGTATCTTGGGCTGTTGTATAAGAATTTCCATATTGGATACCTTGATGGTAAATTGATCTATCAAATTCTATTTATGTTTATAATTTTGAACCTTATTGCAACATGGCATACAAAGAGAATGTGTCATTGATCCTGTGTAAATATGTCCATTTCTCTACACCTATATGATGCCATTGGGTCATAACAGCTTATGAGAGCTGATTCTGCCCCTCTTCCCAACTCTGTGTAGAGTAGGTCACATTGGTGGCTTGACATGTGCCATGTTGGGGAAGAGCATGCACATCCTAGAAACTGACCAACCCTATAAATGAGAGCTTTTTTCCCCAGAGAGTCTGTCTACTGGTTCACCACTGTCCATACTCTCACTAACATTCCCTTTTATCTATTGCACTATACATTGTTATGAATATTAATCACCTCATTTTCCATGGAATTATTCACAATGTTATTATTGATTATTATGATTAGCTTATTTTACTGCTAATGAAAGTGAGTTGTAGAGAGAGATTAATTTAGAATATATAAATAGGCACATCTATATGATAAGCACAGGATAAATATTAATTTATTATCTTTGCTTTTCCTCCCCATTCCTTCAATGTCCAGAGAACATAGGCAGTTGTGGTAGAAACAGTCATAGAAATCCACCCTCATGACCAGGAATTTATAAGCCCCATTATTATAACACTTCCCTTTATTTATAAAAGTAAATAAAGAACACATGATTCAGGTTAGGTTATAAATTTAACTTGAGTCCCCCCAAAAAATCTGTAAAAGATTCTCCAACCAGTGATTGTCCCAAGGGAGATCCTCTTCATGAACCTTGGTGATGAGGCACAGCCGTGAGGACTAGCTTACACCGTCATCAATGACACGCGACCTCATGGAGAATGAGTGGCCAAATGGCTGACGATTGTCTCACCTTGGCTTGGTTTATGCATCTTGTATTAATGTTGCCTAGTCTCCTTTGATATTTTCACCTGCCTGTCTTCTCTTTTGCACATTCCTAGTCCAGGTGAATTTTGAAAGGGATGTTGTGAGCAGGTTTCAGGCAGGTGGTGGAAGGGCCAAATCTGTTTTCAGGTGTTGAATGAAGGGGAAATCTTGGCATCTGAGGGAGAGTTCTCAGTGAAAGCCAACAGCGGAGCTATTTATTCGGTGCTTTTAAAATGTAGCAGTGCTGGAACATCCTGGCTTTCACTGAACTATTTCTTTAAATTAAAAACTAACAGAAAATATCAGTTTTCAAATTTTCTTTAAATTCTTCAGGTTGTATACTTTCCCTCTTTTTGTCTCTGAAATGATGCTTTCTCCTACAGGAATCATAGTTTGCCTGTCCTTGAAGTTCAGAGTTCCTCATGATGCATTAAGTGTGCAGTGTGCTTTTTGATTGAGCTATGTGACTGGTGTGTATTTGAAAATAAACAGGAAATGTGGCTCGGTAAACTCCCCCACTCCTCTTCCCACCCCTTTTTCTTTTCTCCTGTTCAGGTTGTTTTATGAAACCAACAGAGGTACCTAAATTGTTTCCAGCCCTCTATTTTCCCTCTGTGCATCCATTTCCTCCACAGAGGATGCCACAATTTTCATTCTTTTATTCTGAGGACTACTGGATTTCTTCATGAAACTATCACTTAGAAACAGTATATCATTGCAAACTCACTCCTGGATATTTCTATTTAGATGTTGTTCAGTTACATCCGTGAATGTGTTCATATCCATGCTTAACATTTTACTCTTAAACTAGTTGCTTCTTGCTGTGTTCTTAATGCTTTTGTTCCCTTAAAATTCATACGTAGTGATCTTAAACACCAAAGGTGACGGCATTAGGAAGTGAGGACTTGGTGAGGTTAGTGGGTTTGAGGGTAAAGCTCTCATAAATGGGTTAGTGCTCTTATCAAAGATGCTCTAGAGGGGTCCATTTTTCCTTCTGCCCTATGAGTACACAGAGAAAAGTAACCGGCTATGAACCAGGAAGAGGGCCCTCAGCAGAATGTGACCACCCTGACACCTTGATCTTAAACTTCCCAGCCTTCAGAACTGTGAGAAAGAAATTCTGCTGTTTATAAGCCACTTGATCTATGGTATTTTGTTACAGCAGCCCAAACAGATAGAGACACACTCCTAACTTTGTTCTCTCTCTATGAATGATACCGCTTTTTCCCCAGTTACCATAACTGATTATTCCCTTCCAGATGTAGTCACCATAACTGCAACCTCTTTACTTTTTTCCATTTGTCTCTTTCATATTCCCACTATTGTGGGAAAAGCTTCTTATTGCCTCATTTGGACTGCTGGACAGTCTTCTAGTTGTTCTTAAATCTGGGGTTTGCTTAGGCTTGACTTTCACATTGCCACTCTAAATCACTTACTGGTTTCCTACTATCAGCTACTTAGGAATCAACTTCCCAGCTTAACTCTGTATGTCCTCAGAAATCTGGCCACACTGTAACTGGTCAGCTTACTTCCTTCTACTCAGGGAAATCTCCTCTCTAGCCAGAAACCTAATCTTTTAGTTTGCTTCCTCACATTCCTACCCTGGGCCATCATTGTCATTGTTCTCTCTTAAGGTGCTTTCTACTTTCTCTTCTACCTACCCAGTGTTGTACTTTCTTAATAACAATAGGATTAATCATTAATGATAGGAGAATCATAATAAAATTAGAATTAAAATTGACCTAAGTTTTAAACATGAGAAATAGAATCTCCTGCCATGTTTGGTGTCATATTCGAAGTCACAGTTTGAAGACATCATAAAAATAAAACTAGAGCCCTAGACCCCTTCTACCTAATTTTTTTGTATTACATTACATTGCCCAAGTAAGCATTTAATGCTCCCAAATTTCTTATGAAGTTTCTTTTGCCTTCTTCAACCTATTGTTCTTAGAGGCTCCAATGCCATCTTTGTTTTTGTTTTAAATGAACATTTTCCTCTATCATGTTAGCTTTCTTTTCTAGCTCTAGACTATATATAAAAATTTTAAATGTTTTAGTATGTAAATTCTGTTTTTTATTTTTTATTTTAGTTAGGTCATCAGGACACATGTTTGGATAAGGAAGGGTCAAGGGGCAACCTTGGAAATACGTTTTCGAAAGTGCAAAGTGCCAACAGCACTATTAGTCACTCTTCTAAATTTTGGTTTTAAGGATACATACATTTTTTTTAATTTTAAAGATATTCTATATCTTTTACTACGACTTGTCAATTAGCTAAATAACGCTGAAAGTGAAATAAAGGTAATATGGCCGGGCTCGCATTTTATAAAGCAGCTTGTAATGGTGTCTGGTGATCACAATGTTGATGCATTCCGCTTTTTATTCTAACGTAGGCTTCTGCCAGGATTTCAACAATCATTAAGCTTACTGAATGTCATCGTCTTTTTAAATTTTGAACTCTCCCTTGTCCTTTTGTCTCAATGTTCTGCTAATCTTCATAATCAAAGCACTTGAATTTTAAGTGTGGCCTAATCCTAATGATAGGCTTTGGAATCAACACCGTCCAAGATCAAAGGACATTTAAGGACCATCCTCAGTAACCCAGTGAGTTTCCTGACTTACTAAGTTAAGTCGAATAGTCAAATTTTCTCCTTGCTGCATTCTGACCCCCTCTCAGGTCTAATAATGCCTTGTAATATGCTTTTAATAATTCATTTGCCTTAATTCTTTGGACAAATATCTATTTGGGTTCTATTTCATTTGTATGTGTGTGACTCTGTGTGTGCACATAAACATGTGTGTGTAATTTCTTATCATGGAAACTTACTTAGATAACTAGTTCCTTACTTTGGCATGATGTCTTCATCCTATGAGTCCTTTGGGGACAGGAATGCTGCCTCACTCACATTCTACTGCCAAAACACCATTCCTGTTGAACTTTCCTGACCCAGTTTAATTTCCAGCTGGTCAGTTTCACTGATCCTCCAGCTGGTCTATTTCACTGCTTTTTATCTACCCCAGGGCTTATTATTATGCTCTCTGTGCTGGCTATTATCCTTGCTGAAATTCCTAGACGTTTTCTGTCTGCCTAGATTGACACCTATCACTTACCACCCTAATTTCCAAATCCAGTGTTCTGGTTCACTGGCTGGGTAGGGGAGACTTGTCTCAGAATTTCAGACTCCTTTGTTGAGATGCTGTCACTTGCTTTGCCAGGTTGCATGGCTACTGTCCTGCTGCCTGCAATGTCAGTCTGTCATCTAAGTCCAGACAGTCCTGACAATTCTCTGTTTGCCAAGATAGCTTCACTGTGCTGATGCTTGTGCACAGCTACCTCCTCTGTTCCTGCGTGTGGTTCAGCGTTCAGTCCTGGGGAGTCTTTCTAGTTTCTTCACATCAGCCTTATGGTTAGTTCTAGGATTCTTGTTTCCAAACCCTAGATTTTATATCAGCTCACACATGGTGCTAATAATTAAGTAGAGGGGAACTATCTATCTATCTATCTACACTCATAAATATCCTGCTCTTCAAGATCTTTTCCAAAAGCCACCTGTGCACAACTTCACTCTGTTATTGTAGAGGAGTTATTTATATCCTCTTCACGGAACTGAGAGTGAGCCTGCATTTTTATGTGCTTGTCTCTTCTGTTGGACTGTGTCTTGTTCTAGACAGCAATCACATAGTTTTTATTTATATTTATAAATCCACTTAGCATTTATATTTATAAAACACTTGACCATGATACCAGGCACCATGATGGACGAACAAAAAAAAAACAATTTTATGGTTTTAGTAAACTCAGGGTTACAGGTTTTTATCACTAGTGTAAGTAGCTAAGGTTTAAATATTCCACAAAACTGTATTGATGAGCAAATGGATGAATGTTTGCTGAACAACTGACTACAGATTCTAGAGTCTGCTTTCTGAAAGGACGACGTACTTCAGCACATGCTCTCTAAGAAACAAATGAGACTACTTGAGAAGAAACAAAGACTCAGAGTGGCTGTTGAAAACTGTTTTAGAGGCTACAGTGAGGAAGACTATTTATCATAAACAACATAAGACTCAAAGTCAGAGGACAACAAACCTTTTCTCTTATAGGCCAGATCATAAACATTTTCCAATTTGTGGTCCATGTAGTCTCTGTCACAATCACTAAACTCTGGTATTGCAGCTTGACAGTAGTCACAACAATATGTGAACATATGGGCATGGCTATGTTTGGATGAAATTTTAATGGATACTGAAATTTGAATGTTATATAATATTTACGTGTCATTACATACCCTTATTTTAATTATTTTTTTTCCATAAAAAACATTCATGGTTCATGGGCCTTCCAGAACCAGGTGGTAAGTGGAACTTGGCCATGGGGCCCTAGTTGAGGTTTCAAGACTTTTCTTCTATGTTTCTCCCTTGTATTAAGATTAAGCTTGGGATTCTTCATAGAAATACTTTAGGAATTTTTGCAAATAAAAGTAGCTTAGATCCAATTTTCTATTTTTAAGTTATGAAGGGAGATGGAGAAGGAGCAATGGCAATGTGAAATAACTCTAATCAAAGCAGACTGTCACAACATAGTGTAAGGACGCGCATGCTTATGGCTTCATACACATTGGTTTACTTTCAATCTTGAGATTCAGTGATTCCTTTAATTGTCACTTCAGTAGAGGTGACATAATAAAGTTCAATAAATTATTTTTTGTGATTAGGTTTTATTAACTGATGGTCATTAGCGCCAACTCAAAATCCAACAGGAATCCCTGATGTGCGGTGCGGTGGAGAAGGACACTTTAGTGCAAATAGCTGGCTGGGAATACAGCATAGCTATGAAAACAGCACTACTGAGAAATAGCTCCATAGTGTTGCAGTGCAGCTGCTGTGAAAACAGCACAGTTATGAGGCTGCCCCTGGAGCGTTCAGCCAGGCAGCTCCACTCTGCCCATCTCTGCCCACACCATGCTGGTTTGCCCTGCCCTGCTCCAGTGAGAAGGTTTAGTTGCCTCAGCTCTGGCTCAGTAAACACAATATCCACCTTTGGCAAAAAGAGCATAAGGAATCAGCTGGGAACTGGCTTATATAGACAGAGAGTCCCCACCCCTGGTCCCTGATTGGTCAGAATAGAGCCACTCTGATTGGTCTGAGCTTCACAGCTCCAATTGGATGGGGAAAGCCAGACTCCAGGATCTCCTTTATAAGAGCTGGCTCAGCTGGCAGGACCACAGTGCAGGCAGTCAGCTTCATGCACAGGCCAGTCCATGGAGGGCAGTTTGCATGAGAAGACCTTGCACAGAATGATTGCTATGCTTTGCCTTTTTTGTGGGGTGGGGCAGGTAGCCACCAGAAGCTTTTCTTAGTCCTTAGGGTTCCAAGTTTGAAAAATCTGTGGGTATTGTTTGCCTAAAAAGAAGCTACCTTTATTGGCATCCTAACATAACGTTGTCAAGGTGGGTATGTGTGATCCTGGGGACCTGGATCGGCTGTGTTTTAATTTAGTCCAATCTATGCTAGTGTTAAAACAGTGTTATTTATCAGCCCCATTTCAGCTAGTTGGGTCCACTGAACCCATTCAATTTTGCTTGTATCAGGAAGTTCAACAGAATGATCCATGTTCCAATACTCTGTTTATGTCCGTCCTATTTATTTATTCCTATTTATTTTATTTTAAAAACTTGTTTTATTTTCAGAGAGAGGGGAAGGGAGGGAGAAAGAGAGGGAGAGACACATCAATGTGTGAGAGATACATTAATTGGTTACCTCGCACACACCTCCAACCAGGTACCTGGCCCCAACCCCAGGCATGTACCCTGACTGGGAATCAAACCAGTGGCCATTAAGTTGGAAGGTCCAACTCAGTCCTATGAGCCACACCAACCAGGGCTATTTTATTTTTATGTTTTATTTCATTGAATTTATTGCGGTGATGTCGGTTAATAAAATTATATAGGTTTCAGCTAGACAATTCTATAATACATCATCTGTATGTTGTATTGTGTGTGCACTTTTCAGTAGTTCTCCCTGAGGCAATCTCCTATTCCAGAGAGATCGTAAGAAATAGGTTTCCTGCAAATGATTTTAAAGGATGTACAATCTGAGGAGAGATCCTATATCCACAAGGTCATTTATTTTCTTCCATCCCTGTCCTTGAATATCTCTCCTTCTTTTTCTGTTGGTCATAAAGTTGTTCTTTTCTAGCAAGTCCTAGATTTATCTCTACCTATTCCCAAAAGAGGAATGAGGAAGTGACATTAAATAGAAAACTATGGTATTAAACCAAATCAGAAATTCAGTACTTTTTTTTGTAAAGGGCCAGATAGTATATGCATGGGGGGGGGGGGGGGAGAGAGAGAGAAGAGGGAAGACAGAAGAGAGAAGGGATTATACTAAAATGAGAAAATACCCCTTTAAGCTCCCGCGCCTGCATCTCATACTTGGTTCACAGAGCCTGCTTGGACAGCAGACATTTCTCTACACGTTCGTTTGCAGAATGGCTTGGAATAAAACTGTAACTTGAACCGTTTGCATGAGCAGAAGACAGGATGGATCACAGTATAATGTGACAGCCATTTCATTTTCAATATTCACAGACTTGTTTGATGTTTTCGTCTGGTGCTATATAGAGAGTTTATGCCTTATCATCCGCCGGCTGAACGGGGCTGCATCTTTCCTCTTCCAGACTCTAGATTTAAGTTGATAAAGTCTGCAGATCGCTGGCAGATTTACACATGCTGTTTGTCCACCTGGTGCTTATTCAAAACCGCTTCTCTCAAAGTGGACACTTGGCAGCGAATGCATTTATTCATTTTATTCTAGACAGATCCCCAGATGCTATCTTTCTAATGTTTGTAAATAATTCTGTGGTCTAACAGCAGTGGAAGCCTAAGGCATTTTTCACGTAACCATTAGCTCCTTTGCAGTCCAGAGATGTTCTACATTGGAGTCAATCATGGGTACTAAGCAAGTGCCTAGCTTGGAAGCAGGTACAAATACTGGCTGAGTTTCTATGACATACCTTGTGAGATAGGTAATGTAATCCTAGACTAGATTATAATAAAGTTTCCTAAGGCTTCTTGTGTAGCAAGTGGGCACCATTATAACAGAGTATTAATGAGCTCAACTCCCACACCAGAGGCGCACAGAGTTATAGTGCTAGCTGCACTCGCGTCTAGCTGCTGTGACATCTGCAAGTTATTTAACATCTCAAAGCCCAGTTCTCTATGAGAGAGAGGGTAGGGCTATTGTTGTTTAAACCAGATAATAAAATGTTACATGTAAAGTGCTTAGCAAAGTATCCCACTCCAGAGAATGTGCTCAGTAAATGTTAGTGACTATTACTGGATATTAAAGTAATAGATCCAATATGCAAACCCCCTTGCTTGTGCCTCCATCGCCCTTGATCTTTATGCACACGTTGGTGGTGTTTTATCTTGATGATTATAGTTCTATGACTTTCATAACATCTGCAAATCAAAATTGAAAGGAACTAAGGCATCCTTAAGTTCAGCATCCAATTTCAAAGGCCCGTACAGCCAGGTAGGTAACGTAATTGACTTAAGTGAGTTGGCTGCAGGGACACTGCATGTGTTCTGTGAGCTGTGGGTTCTGGAGTACACACACTCTATCTAAAAAATGGGAGCAGCTGCTTAATTCTGGCAGATTGCTGGCAAATAAGAGTGTAGGTCCTAAAGTGTCAGATGATTCCATTTTTCAAGACCAGGCAGAAACCTACACTTTCCTATGAACTTTGCCAATTGTAAGATGTTGACTCTCAAAATTTTAAGAGCACGATGCTTGGTGCTTGGGCTGTCAGCATCAGAATTTTTTTTTGACCAACCGTGATATGTGATGGACAAGAAAACTAAGTTAAGAGCTGTAGATGAGCTGCTGGGCATTGGTCGCCATCCCAAGGCCACACAATGAGCAAAATTTGGACCAAAAGTAAGGCTCCTTTTGTCACCACACTCCATTGCTGCTGTGTTTTTCTTTTGGGAGGGAGGGGTTGATGTAGGCATTTTCATTTAGGTAATTGCTCCCCACATCAGTCAAGAAGCTAATTAAGTATAAGGTATTCCTTTTTAGTAGTTGTGTCAATGATTATTCTAGAAGAAGTGACTTCTAATTTTTTTCCTTGTGTAGGTGTTCTGGCCTAGGATCAGCACATCCAATGTAACAGACCGTATGATGATGATTTCAATATTTTCTTCCTAAATTTAGACTATTTCCATATTTGCAAAATATAAAGCATGCTGTCTCCTTATTTGAAGTGAATTTTCAAGAGCAATAATGAGGATCATACTTTATCATATTGCAGCTCTACCAAATAATCACTAACACCATGCTTATGGTGGATCAACCTCTTGTTTAAGAAAATAAGAGAAATGGAAGACAGAGGTAAATGTGGGGCTCATGTGACAACCCCAGCTAGGCAACTGCTAACCACTTTATAAGCCCTATCAGGGTTTATTGTTGTAAGAGTTCTATGAAGGCGGATGAGGAGAGATGCCTAAAGATCTGAGGCTATGTGATCATACCGCATGAGAAAGATTTCACAGTTAGTGAGTGCTGGAGCCAGAAGGAAAAACCAAGTCTGTTGGTTATTGAGCCTTGAAGCCTGTATGGCAATCGGGAACCTAGAGATGGAGTCCTCTTTAAGTAAAGGGAAAGTAAAGAGGATAAACCTGTAAAAGAATACCACAGACTCCTGTCTTTCCTGCTCAATCCTTGATTCTTTGACCCAGCTTATCTTCTTGGATTTTGGCTCTTTGAAAACATTGCTGATTTCCCTAGTCCCTGCTTTGTGGCTAGAATGTCCTGTTTGAAGAGCTTCCTACAGATTCACCACTCTCTTGAACATATGCGTCCTGCATGTCAGACTTCACTAGATTATGTGGGCTCATGCCATGATCCACCTTCTTTTCTTCTGGTGTCTCCCAACATCTCCCATGAATTCCATTTCCCCTTGTGGTATGCTGCCCACTTCTGAGTCTGATTGTCACCAGCACCCTGGAAATTGTCTGCCTCATTTCTAAATAAGGGGAGGAAAAAATTGGGGAAAATAACTTCACTGGTCTGTGTACTGGTGGTTGTTTATTCCTTCTTGTTGTCACTACTTTTTCCTGCCTTTTTCCATGGGGGTTAAGTAGAGTGTGAAGTTGATTCACATACTTCGAGTACCACTAGCTCTGTTCTTAGAGCTCTAGATTGCTCTAGAATATCAGGGGCTATTTGACAAAATTTCCTAATTCTGGAGAAAGTCACAGCATGCTATAAGCTTCAGAAAATGAAACATCTCCCAATAGATTGTATCCTGTAAACATAATGTCTTTCTTAGCACATTTGCCAAGTATATTCCTGCCTTGTACTTTGGTACAAGCTTTTCCCTCTGTTTGAAATATTCTCCAGCTGGCACTTTAGCTGGCTGGCAATTTTTCATTAATAGCAATTCCTTAACAAGATACCTTGTCATCCCATTATTTAAAAATAAAGAACAAAATAATGTTTTATTATATGATTCTGTTTTGTTCTTTTTTAGTACTTATCATTATCTGGATAAATTTTATTTTGTTTATATATTTGTATGTATATAGTATCTCTCTCTCTCTCTCTCTCTCTATCTATCTATCTATCTATCTATCTAATTTCACCCAACTCTAAACTGTATGTGAAGAAGATCTCTGTCTTGCTCACCACTGTATGGTTAAGTCTAGAATAGTACACAGCACACAATAGGCTCTCGATTTTTAAAAAAAAGTTACATGGATGAGTGGATTACCTTTGTGTCACCATTTAATTATTCAATAGCTTTGGTCAGAGATACAGTGATCTGTTTGGAAGCATGGGCTACCGAAAGCACAGAGGATATTGCATTATGTACAATGTGAAGTAGGGACTCTCATCATCAATAAACCCACAATGACCAGTGCTGGCGAGGATGGAGAGAAAAGGGAACCCTAGTGCACTGCTGGTGGGAATGCAGACTGGTGCAGCCACTATAGAAAAATAGTGTGGCGTTTCCTTAAAACATTAAAAAAGGACCTGCCTTATGACCCAGTGTATTCACTTCTATGGAGTTATCAGAAGAAACCCAAACAACTACTTCAAAAGAATATATGCACCTCTACATTTATTGCAGTGTCATCCAGAATAGGCAAGCTATGGAAGCAGCTCAGTGTCCATCAGTAGATGAGTGAATAAAACAGTTGTGGTACATTTACATGATGAAATATCACTTGGCCATGAAAAAGAATGACATGTTACCAATTGTGACAGCATAGATAGACCTAGAGTATATTATGCTCAGTGACCATCAGTCAGAGAAAGACAAACACCATATGATTTCACTTAGATGTGGAAATTAAAGAACAAAATAAATGAACAAACAAAATTGAAACAGACTCTCAGATACAGAGAGAGAAATGGTGACTGCCAGAAGGGCAGGGGGGGTGGGGTACGGGGTGAAAGAGGTGAAGGGACTAAGAAGCACAAATGGGCAGGTACAGATTAGTCGCAGGGAAGTAAATAAAGCACAGGGAGTGTAGTCGGTAATATTGTGATATCTATGTGTGGTGCCAGGTGGGGTACTGGAAATACTGTAAAGTATACGATTATCTAACCACTAAGCTTACCCAAGAACACCCAAACCAATACATAATAAATAAATAAAAATAGTAACAAAAAATAAAAATAGAAGCTCTTGTAAATAAATAAACTTTTATTGGATCTTGGATTATAAAACATAACAAAGCAAGCAAACAAATGAAACCACAAACAGCAATTTTAAAAACACCTTGGGTCAAGTCAGAATGTGTAATATGTACTGCATACTATATGATAATATTAAATTAGTTTTCTTATTGTGATAATGGCATTGTGGTTATATAGGAAAATGTCCTAATTTGAGGAAATAAATGATGAATTATCTGAGTGAAGTGAGACACACACACACACACACACACACACACGTGTGTGGAGAAAGAACATGCAAATGAAAAAGAACATTAATAATTAGTAAACATATTGAAGTCAAGTTACACTGTTCATTTTATAATTCTTTCAAACTTTCCATATATTTGAATATTTACCAACTGAAAATTTGAGAAGAAATGTTTTAAAAAGTTTCTGATATAAAGTAAGTAGTTACATTTTTGCCTGGTTTACTTTTCAATATTTTTAGTGTCTGCTTGTTGGCTGCTTGTTGGTTGGAAAAGGCTTGAAAGTGATTAAGACTTTTTTTTTTGTTTAAAAACATGTACTTTTGTGCCACATATCAAAATAGCAGGGTAAAAAGCAACAAAGTTTGCAGAAAGCTGCCTGTGACTCTTACTAACTTATCTCCATTTTAGTCCCTTTCTTTCAGTTTTCCAGATATACTTGAATTGTTAAGAGTTCTCTCATTTAATCTAAAGGAGATGAGATTGGATCAAGCTTATGAAAACTCTTTTCTTCTGAGTTATCATAATGCATAAATGAAGAGTGTCACCACCAAGGACAGTTATTTACCAGAAGCCAAAATTAATTTCCTATCTCCAAAAGTGCACACTTGGTGCACTCTGAAGTAATTCAATTCAATGAACTTGTAAACTGTGGTAGACAGATATGAAATAACTAAGAACAATAAAAGGAAAATGCATCTCACCTTTCCTGTGTTTTTATGAGCGTCTTTCACCAGAGATAATACAATATTTGCCTCTAGGTCTTAATGTTCAAGTACATAGAAGTAATTTCGAAGGTTGCTAGCTCTGAATGCAGGTAGCTAATTATTGATTAGTAAGCTTTGCTCATTACAGGAAAACCGATTATCTATTATAGCGGCTTAAGACAGTAAAACAAAGGGACAGTTAATAATGTGTAGTCATGCATTTCACACAAAAAAGTTATAGCTGGAACTGGCAGTAAATGCATACTATTATTTTACACTAGCTAGTCATTTTTAACCAAGAAGCAATTGCACTGGAATGCATTTTTGTAACTGAGATTGTTTCACCTGATTTATTCTATGAAAGATCAAATATTAAAAATCATAGGCTCCTACCTTACTAATCATGTTTACAACATATGGGATTTTGTGTGATATTTTTCAAAGGTGATTTAGAGAGTTTTGATGAATTCTGTTGTAAAAATCATCATAATGCTGATAATAAGTTAGTTAATAGTATCAAGAAGACAGATCATTGGTGAAGATATTTTACTAATAGTTATACTTCCTTAAGCTCTTCTTTTTTTTATAATGATTTTATTTATTTTTAGAGTGAGGGGAAGGGAGGGAGAAGGAGAGAAACATCAACATGTGGTTGCCTCTCAAAATACTGGGGAACTGGCCCGCAACCCAGGCATGTGCCCTGACTGGGAATTGGACCAGGACCCTTGGGTTCACAGGCCGGCACTCAATCCACTGAGCCACACCAGCCAGGGCCCCTCAAGCTCTTCTTAATTAACCAGAAATAGTAAGAACTTCACTGTCACTTTTATTTTCTTTTGCATCGCTCAATCTCTCTATATCTATCTATTACTCCTATGAGTCACTGAGCACCAACTTTTCTTCTATCTGTGACCTCTTGTCTCAGCTATTACTCTCCATTAATTAAGAACTATCCCATCACAAATTTAAGAAGTGTATACATTTATTTAGTAAGTTATATTCAATTTATAGCAGTCAGTGTGTATTTAAATAAGGATTAATCCATATTTTGAGAATATGTTGGGGATAAAAATATCAATAACAATTATAAGAAAAATTATTTCCTAATCTTATCTCAGTTGCTCCTCACTGCAACCTTGAGAAATGGGTATTTTGAGCCCAATGTTAAGTATTTGAAAAACCCACAAAAACCACCATTTCAGCGATAAAACAAACTGCCTAAAATCACTGGCCCATTAGGCAGTGTCTTTCAAGTTGGAAACCAGATCCTCTGACTCCAAGCTCCATGCTCTTTCCAATAAAACAAGCAGCTTTTGCTCCAAAAGCAAAATAAAATATCATAGAACACATTTTGGTGAACTCCAAACCCCTTTTCTGAACATGGTATTAAGACACTGAGAGACACAGATGGCCAATAGACATATGAAAAGATGCTCAAGGTCACTAATCATCAGAGAAATACAAATTAAAACTACAAGGAGATATCACCTCACACCTGTCGGAATGGCCATCATCAATAAACCAACGAATAAGTGCTGGCATGGATGTGGAGAAAGGAGGATCCTTGCGCAGTGTTGGTGGGGATGTTGATTGGTGCAGCTGCTGTGAAAAACAGGATGGAGGTACCTCAGAAAATTAAAAATGGAGCTGCCTGATAACCCAGCAGTTCCACTTCTAGGAACATATCTGAAGAAATCCAAAACACGAATTGTTCACTGCAGCGTTCCTTACACTTGCCAAGGTTGGGAAGCAGCCCAAGCGCCCATCAGTAGATGAGTCTATAAAGAAACCTGTGGTGCATTTACACAATAGAATACTACTTGGCCAAACAAGAGTAGGATTCCCTTATCCAAACAATCCTAGAGCCAGCAGAAATGTCATGCTGCTAATGAGAATTTTGCATCTATTTTTGACAAATAAATTGAGATGTAAGAATAAAATAATGCTAACAGCTAACATGCACCTAACATTGTGTATAGGACAGAAACTGTTCTAAATGTTTTAGGGATATTAATTCATATTGCCACCCAACAGTCCTATGAGATGCACACTGTTAGTATCCCTGTTTTCATTGCACTAGCATTCTCTCTGTTGGACTACTTTTTTAGGCGGAACCCGTGGTATCTTGGAGGATTAGGACAGAGTCTCCTCCTGCAGGTCCTGTTCCTCTTGTTCAGTCATTGCATTTGGAATCTCACCTGGGAATCCGTGGTCAATTAGATCAAATAAATAGTTCTGCCACATTCCTAGAGCAGACGAACTTTTCTATGATTCCAGTTCACCGGTCAGAACATTTAGAGGCCACTGGTCAAGGTGAATTTTTCTTTTTATTTTTCAAGATTTTATTTATTTATTTATTTATTTATTTATTTATTTTTAGAGAGGGAAAGGAAGAAAGAAAGAAAGGGAGAGAAACATCAATGTGTGGTTGCCTCTCACATAGCCCCTACTGAAGACCTGGCTGGCAACCCAGCGATGTGCCCCCACTGGGGATTGAACTGGCGACCCTTTGCTTCTCAGGCCAGTGCTCAATCCACTGAGCTACACCAACCAGGGCTATGTTGTTTTTTTTCTTATTACATCTCTCCCATCCTGTTATTTCAAAGTTGATGGTTTCTGGACATTAAAAAAATCCACTATTATCTAGATATTAGATAATCTAGAAATTTGCAAATCCAGGAATTTGCAAGTTCCCTGGTGTTGAAAACATTTAAACAGCATCTAGAAGGTTATCTCTTTTTACTTTAAACCCACCTGTCCTCACCTGGACACTCTTGCTTTTATTATTCCAACTGCTAATTTCACCTTTGCCCCTTTCAAGCATGGGGTGTGCTACCAGCCCACTCCCATGTCAGTGGGTTAATGTGAGGAGGAGGAGCCAGGATGATGGTGCGGTGAGGGAGGATGTATTGAGGATGCATTTTATGAGATATAATCCCTTCACTGCAATGTTTTCCCAAAGTCTCCTTTATTTTGTTACCAGTGTGGATCACTGTATTCTCTAAGAGAAGCAGCAAAAAGAATCCAGTGTACGAGATGCAGTCCTATAAGATGGACAACCCACAACACATAACATGGTATGTTAGGTGGTATTATCAGGAGGGAAAGCTGGAAACGAGAATTTTGCCCCTATTTATTTTTTTATTTGATTCTGCACCACTTTTTAGATCCTATTTTTTTAGGCTTCACTGGCTCTGTAAGTTCTTATTTAGAGAACTCCAAGGCCTCATTTTAAGCTGCTTCTTCCAGAGTCACAGGCACAAAAACATCCCAGTAGGAACACAAAGACCAGAAATGGTCCTGGACACTCCCATCTATCCCTTCATTCTTTACAGCTCTGCATTATGATGATGTGGGTGGTTATGCAGCTGATGACTCCCAAATTCCTGGGAATGACTTTGGTAACTATGACAGTATGGACTCTGTAAGAATATGTCATATTGCTGGACACAGAAAGAGCCCTGGTCATGGGTACGAACATGACCTGTATTTGTAGTTGTGGTCTTCTGGAGAACCTTGCCATGCTCCACCCTGTCTTATTTTATACTATGTGTAGTATCATAATCTCAGAAGAGAAAAATAAACTAGACCCATTGCTCAACACAAAGCCATGTTTTTATATGAATCTGTCAGGTGACTGTAAGCATCACAGAAGAAAAATCTGAATGCACATTTCATGAATACTGCCAAAATCACGGTCTCATATACATACTGGATTCTTTTTGCTGCTTCTCTTACAAATTCTGGATTTTTATAGATTCTTTAAAAGGATCTAATAAATGCAGTTTCCATGATTTTTCTAGGTGAAGTCACCTGAACATCTAACCCCAAAAAGTAAAAATTATATTTAACTACAGGGACATAAGCAAAATCTCCTAGCTTTGAATTCTGTGATACCACCAACATTAACCCATCTTGCCTAAATTTTCTCATGTATAAAGCAGGACTAAAAGTGGTGCCTACCTTACTGGACCATAATAAGAATTAAATAGGTTAGTAAATGTAAAGTAATCAGGCAGTACCTGTCAAATAGCATTTGCTCTAGATCTGGTAACTATTTCTGCCATTGGGTAGACATTAATTCACAGTGCATTTGAATCCAAAAAGAAAAAGGTGTCAAACTAGATTATAGCTGCCTACATGGAAAAAAATGGAAATTTAAGAATGAACAAGCATCAGGATAAATCTCTTCACTCAAGCAAAAGTGGTGATAAGGTTTGAGATATTTTATTCATTCCTTCACCACTCTAGGAACTGAAGTTAGGATAGTAAGATGAGAAATAACATGGTTGATGCTGTGTTTTAGTGATAGGAAACACGGAAAGAAAAGCACATTGGATGGTGATAAATGCATGAAATACTGCTTTACATGTGAGAGAGTAACTGACCTGGAAGGAATTTAGGAGCAGCCTTTTAGGAACTGGCATTTGAGCTGACAACAGAAGGTGAATGGGTAAGCCACGCCAAGAGCTAGAGAAAGAGAACTCCATGCAGCTGGACCTTTGACCTTTTACAGCAACTGAAAAACTCATCTGGCTGAAGCATCATAACCCAGGAGTGAATGGTAAAGCTGGATTGGAGAGGGGGGCAGGAAAGTGGTAGCACCTGACTTATATACATTAAAATCTTTCTGAATGCTTGGAGGAAAATGGGTTGGGATGGGAGTAGTACTGGGCAAGAGTGAAACCAGTTAAGAGTGATGACGGAGCAATTGCAGAGGTCAAGGGCAGAACATCTCACCATGGTGGGGGTGAGGCTGGGAGAAGTGGGCTACTTACAGTGGTATTTCAGCAGAGAAATTGGAACAGCTGGCGGATTTGATGTGGGTGAAGATGAAAGATGGATCCTATAACTATGTGTATGGCTTGGTGACTACGAGACCTTTATGGGAAAGCATCTGGCCAACATTTGGTCAGTTCTTTACTTCTCAATCCTATCAGTTGATGGAGACCTCTCTCACCTTTGGCCTTATCCTGTCCTTCTGTGTCAATCTCTTGATCTCCAAGCTGAAGAGGGCTGGAATTAACCTCAGAAAGGATCCTGTTCCTTCTCCTTTGTGCAAATTCTGGCCTCCATCTGTTCACCAAGAAGCATTTTCCCTTGACTTCTACCAGCTGTACGTGGGGTTTAGTAGTCGATTTTACTTTTATTCCTAGAATAGTAGTAGTCCAATCTTTTCTCTGTTACCACCAAAGTTTAAATTCAGCCCAATTATGAATCTTTAAACATTCTATCCCAAATAATATTCCCTGTGGTGATATTCTATCTCTTGAGATATGTTGTTTGGATTTCCCCTCCACCTGCTTTTACAATCTACTCAAATCTTCTTACCCATTTATATGTTACTTCACTCTGAGTCTCCTGAATTCTCATCTCCCATGACTTGTCCTGGCTTTGCTCATCAATGTTGACTGAAACCTATCCCTTACTTTACACTCACTGTTCATAGCGTTATGTAGATGGAACACCTCAGCCTGAGACTGTCTCTGCTAAAGAATTCAAGGGCCAGTTCTCCCACTGGTAGTTTTCCAGACTTGCAGGTGACATACGGAAATAAAAATACCGCATTTGATTCTTAACCTACTTACATAAAGCCTTGGGAATGAAAATCTGCCTAGCTCTTGCAAATATCTTCTCGTGTACAGTTGGACCTCTCTCTTTCTTTCTTTTTTTTTTAAGATTTATTTATTTATTTATTTATTTTTAGAGAGGGAAGGGGGGAGAGAGAGAGAGAGAGAGAGAGAGAGAGAGAGAGAGAGAGAGAGAGAGGGAAACATCAATGTGCGGTTGCTGGGGGTTCTGGCCTGCAACCCAGGAATGTACCCTGGCTGGGAATCGAACCTGGGACACTTTGGTTCCCAGCCCACGCTCAATCCACTGAGCTACACCAGCCAGGGACCTCTCTCTTTCTAATAACTCATTTGTTCGCCAGCCTACAACTCAGAGGTGAACTGGGGGAGCCTACAGAACCACAGTATTGGCATAGTTCTTAGTTCAAGTGTCCTTTCCCTGAAAGATGAAACTTCTCCCTGCCCACAAAATTAAATGTCAATACTGATTAAGGTAGAACTTGTTTGCCCTCTGGCCATTTTTGAGTTGCGTGCTGACATTTTCCCTTCAGGAGAAAGGACTATGGCCATATTTTGGGGGGAAGGGGAGGGTTCTGACTTTCTTATTCTTCCTTACTAGCCTACTAGCCTACTAGCCTACCAGCCTACTAGCCTACCCCAGTAAGAGTCTGGCACACTTTGTGGTTTACCGAGTCTAAAATGCAAGAGCCTAAATGTTTACTGCAAATCCTTATGACTGTTAAAATAGCTTTATTGGCAATAACACAGAGTGCTACACAGCCCGAAAATCTTCCATGATGTGCCACTAAAAGTCCAGTGAAATATCACTTAGGCTCCAAGGTAGACTCTCACTAATCAGAGCCCTGGTCCATGCCCGGCTTCTTCAAAGTGCAAACGTGCAAAATAATGTTAATATTGCAATACTGCAGTTTTTATGTTTTACCAAGTTGAAACCACGAAGACTAGAGTAAGAGGAAATGACTGTAATAACACAAATCATAACAAGCTAACGTGGCACATGGAAGGAAATTCATAATGTATAGACATAGAAAACCACATTAAAAAATCCAAGCTCGTGTAGTTTTGATTTGTGACTGTGAAGATTCTGACTTAGGTTCTTTATAGCTTATCTTTTTACTCAACATTTCAAAACTTATGTTGGTTCTGTTAATGTGCTCAGCCTTCTTCCCTGTAACATAAAATAAAGATATCTAAGGAAGTAGGTTGAATCTAGGAGAGAAAAACGCACTTACCTGGAAACTGAAACTACCATATTTTGCCACGTATAATGCATACATTTTTGCCCAATTTTTTGAGGGCAAAACAAGGATATGCATTATACATGACTAGTTCCTGAAATACCTTGTATCTGGTCTTATGTTTCGCAATTATTTGTTACATAAAATTTCTTGTACAAAAATAAATGCTAAAATTGCTTTGTAATACAAAAAAACAAATACCTAAATATACAGAGGTAATTGAATTAAAAATGAAAACGAAAATTTTTTGTCTCTGGAAGTTTGAGCCAAAAACGTGGGTATGCATTACACACGGTGAAATACAGTAATTCAAAATAATTTACCTCCTGAATTGGCAAAACATAGTTTACATTTTTCTAAGGAACACTCAGCCTTTTTTATTGTATTTTACAATTACAGTTTACATTCAATATGATTTTGTGTTAGTGTCAGTAACCATAGCATAGTGGTTAGAAAATCATATATTTTACAAAGTGTTTTTTCCTGATATTTCTAGTACCCACATGGCACCATGCATAGTTATTAGAATATTATTGACTACATTCCTTAAGCTCTACTTGACACCCTCATTATTATCCTGTAACTACCAATTTCCACTTCTTGCTGCCTTCCCTTTTTCCATACAGCCCCCCAAATCCCTTCTCCTCTGGCATCCATCAGTCTAAGGAACCCTCAAACTTTCAAGGGGCTCACCCTCTGTGGCAGTGAAGTAAACCAGGCAGATTATACGCTCTCAGCCGAGAGAACCAACTTTCGCAGTTTCTCTCTAGGATGCTCTCCAATCAATCACTCCCTCTACCAGCACTTCCATCTCTTAAAGAGGTATCATCATCAGAGTGGTATTGGTGTTCACTTTGACATTTCTTTTCTGAGTTACTTGGCCGAATAAAATTTAGATTTCAGAAAGTTGATCTATAACTTTTTCCTAAAAGATTTTTACTGTGTGTGTGTGTGTGTGTGTGTGTGTGTGTGTGTGTAGGAGAGGTAGCTACATTGACCTCAGCTGATGTCGGGGAAATATGGTGCTTCCTGGGTCAGATAGAAAGAACTGACTTCTTCCTCACTTAGCATTAGCTTCTCAATAAAAAAGTTGTGACTTGGTAATTCTGGGAAAGTAGATTATGGCTCTTAGACCAAATTTATTATTAAAATATTATAGATCATGGAATGAACAGAACTTCAGAGAAGGCTTGAACTTGGTTCTGGTAAAATACTTAGGGATATCGGGGCATTAGCCTCAGACTTGCCTGGCTTAGCAGCGAACACTTGGGAATGTATACTTGTACCTGTTGTTAGGCAAGTTGCCAGAGTTACCAAGTATGGTTAGAAGGGGCTAACAAACTATAGCAGCTCCCTGAGAGTGGCAAAGGGAATAGTCTTCTGACTCAGGAGAAGTCAGCTCTGGTTGATGACATTGAGGAGGGCCTTAGGTGACCAGGAAACGAAAATCACCACTGAGAGTTTGAGTGTTCTAATATGCATCATTATTTCAGTATAAAACAAAGACAAAGCAACAACAAAAGCTCACATCCCTCAATGTAATGATTACATTTTTAGCCCAGACATGCTTATAACCGTCCTACCAAGCTGTCAATCTTGGCAGGATGATTAAAAGACTATAGGGCTGATGCCAATTTGGCAACATTTCTAACTCTATGTTCTGTACATATCAAAACACTTGATTATTACAGAATATTTAAATGTCAGATTTCCGGAGTTTAACATTGATAGTTCCATAAACTTGGTTTCTTTTTGGTCAGTTAGTGTTGGGAAATAGGTAATAGTGAGTTAGTAGAAATTAGGACCTGTTTTTTCTCAAGTTCTTGGCTGCAATGTAACTTTATCGCTGAAATGCTTGACATTTCATAAGGTACCTATTAGAGTCAAATACTGTTCACACAAATATTTTTTTCTTCTTTTTAACTGTTACCTTTGCTAAGGTCATGTCAATGCATTTTGTACTGACTAACTGCAGAAATGCTTTTTCTTCTGTTCATTTGACTTTCTATATAGCCTGCAAAGCCTATGAGCTGCGATTTCTTAGCATCTTCACTACCTAAAGAAAAGGGGTTTGGCTAAGTGACCTTTTGAGTTCCCATCCTGTCCTGGCATTCTATCACTTATCTAGCGTAAGTGGGGACCCATAAGCATTCCTCACCCCAAAATTCCACAAAGCAATAAAAGGATGGTATTACTTAGTTTATTATAACATTTCTAGCAAAGGTAATTTTTGTCTTTTCTTTATAATGCACTTCCCTTTTTGTCATTCAAAATGTATTTTATAGTAGGACAAAGAAGGAAATATTAAGTGACTTTTCAAAAGCTACCACAATAAGCCAAAACTAGAGTTTGCATCTGACAGAAGTTTAGTTCCCTTTTCCTAGGTTGGCCTTTGACCTCATAGGTGGTGTTTCAGCTAAAATCATGTGATAAGTACCTGGGCAGGGTGAGGGCTGGCTCAACATTCAGAGAGAGGACTGGAGCTGGATCACATATAATGTATTATAACCTAATAATATCCTTTTCGCTAACTGTAATATATTTTTCTTAAACAAAAGGTGCTTCTAGAAACATCTTAAGTATAAGGACATATTAGTACAAAGTTATTATTCATGCTGGAAAACAATTTCAACGTAGCAGGTTGTACTCACTTGTGCTCCTAGCCAATTTTTTTTTTACAATAGTCCAGAGTTTTAGACTATCAATAGTCCAGCAGTATGTAATAGTTTTGCTTCTAAATAAGTACAGTTAGTAATGAAGCAGAAGTAACTCATGGTATTAAAGTTACACTAACTGAAAAACTGTAAGACATTCACAGTTTGAGTCCTGAGTATACTGTATTAAAAAATTGGTTGCTCATGGAGTAAATGCTATTCAGTGCTGCCCAGTTCTCCACTGGAATCTGCCTTGACCACAAAAGTCCAGGGAAAAGTGTGCTTCAAAGTATTGATCCTTCTCCACATAGACACGCATATTGGCTATTTCTAAGCTATATTTGATTATATTCAGATATTATATGCTTTACTGAATTTATGGAATGTAAATAACTTATATATGCATACTATGAAATGCAAATATCTGTGCATAAAATGCTAGCTAGAGGAAAAACAAACATCAAAACATCAATTAAAGTATGCACAGCACAGCAAAAAATAAAAAAATGCATTAATTATTTTCCATATTATATCTCTAAAACCAAAGCTAACCCTTTGGTCCAGGGAGAAATGTTATGTTGATTAAAACTCTAAAAGTTTACTAATAAATAAAATTCTTCTCCCATTTGTATGCATTTCCAGTATCATACAAGAGACTTGGGACTTAGTGAAGCTTGTCCTCCATTAGCCCCTGTAATCAAGTCACGGTAGCTTACTTAGTCTAACGAATGCCACGACACATCAGAAATAAAACACTGCTTCATGAATCATTTTCTTTATTGCCGCTGTCTCTATTTGGTCTTAACTCAGATTCCCAGTCGCAGACCCTGACGTGAGGGTTCATAGGCAAGTGCTGACTGTGGAAACACTTCCATGAAAAACTAGGCAGTAAATGGAGAAAACACAGCAACACAGGAAGGAAGCCAAATCAGTAGGAGGTTTCGATTCTCATCTCACCCTTTCCCAGGGATTGCTCTGGAGTGCAGATTGTACCTCTGAGTATGGTCCTCCTGGAAGCAAGGGAGCTGGATTTCAGTTCTTTTATACCTACATGCAAGGGTGAAGTCCATTCTCAGGTGCTCTGTGGAACAAGTTGTTCTGGTAGACAAAGGAGAGTATTTTTAAAAAGGGTTGCAGGGCAGACCTTTATGAACACATTTATATGAAAGGTGGAGGTGAGCCCCAAAGAAACAGCAAAGGGATGTAAGAGTACCTGGGCAGCGGCAAAACGGTAGCTGCTACACGTTTGGTGCAGGTGGTCCTCATTTGATCAAAGTTACTCTCTTTCCAAAAGTACAAAGTCATACATAGTAAGATCCCATATAATTGGCCCCAGAATTTTCAGGAAAATATGAAAGAGAAAAATAGACAATATTTCAATAGGATAATCTTTACCAATCCAATAAGAAAATTGGTCTCAATTTCCTCTAAGATCTCCTTTACAGAGTTGTCCACACCAGCACCCCTCAAAGGACGTGGTCTGTGGATGCATCCTAGTTCCTGGGCTGTGAGTGCCATTCTGTGAAGGGAGGAAACGCATCTGAAAGTAGGCATTTGGAAACAATGGCAGCAACCATTTGAGGAATAATTTTTGATATTAGTTGAATCACATCACAATGAAAATAGAGCTTATATTTGGTATGTTTTCAGTTCTTCCCTTTTTACGGTCATTTATTTTATTTTATTCTATAGAAATACTGTGCTGTAATAGATCAGAAAATAAAAAGCTATCCCCCAGCACAGACAGTTTATAAGGCAATTTGAGAAACACTCTTTACACCATCATCTCTAATTTCTCTCCTCCCATTCTTTCTTAAACTCTTTGCATTAAGTGTGCTTGGTCCTCCTATATTGGTTTTCTAGGGCAGCCATAACCAAGTGGCAAAACACTAGATGGCTTAAAACAGCAGAAATTTTTCTTCCACAGTTTCTGGGACTAGAATTCTGAAATGAGGTTGCCAGCAGAGCCATGGTTCCTCTTCGGACTCTAGGGGGCACCCTTCCTTCCTTGCTTCTTCCGGCTTCTGCTGGCACCGGACATTGGTATTACTTGACTTGTAGCAACGTAACTCCTATCTCTTCCTCCATGTTCGTGTGACCAACTTCTCTGTGTATGTCTTTTCTATTAGATTTAAGGCCCACTCTAATACAGTGTAATTTCATCTTGATCCTTAACTAATTATACAGGGTCCAGCAGAAGTAACACCTGCTTGAGTGTGGTTGTAGATTTACTTACTACTTATTATTATCAAGGACAGCAATTTGAACGTTTTACCTAAAATGTCATATGGTGTGCTTGAGTGTGATATTGTTGTGTTACAGAATTGCATCCTTACGGTTTTGTAATAAAAAAGGGTCATTATTTAGGCCAGACTCTATCTTTGCAAAAGCCCTGTTTCCAAGTAAAGTCATATTTTGAGGTTCCGAGTGGGCATGAATTTGGGAAGGACAGTATTCAGCACACTACACTTCCCCAGCTTCCCACAGTGCATTTATCTTCATTTCTACAACAGCCTTCACATCGCTAAGTCTAATGGTCAATTCTCACTCCTCACATTACTTGACTTAAATCTGTGATGACACTATAGCCATGGTTTCCCAAGCTAGGTCTGTTTTAAAACTGTTTCCCCAAATGGGAGTTATGTTCACTCTCAGAAGTGTCTTACCTTGGATGACAAGTTTTATAGTCACACTGACTTTAAGCAGGATCTTACATAGTTTTTCATTTTCTTCTCCAGGTACGTTATTATCTTGGTTTCCAGGATAATACAATAGTCCGGCTGTTCTCCAGGCATCACTAGTTTATCCTTTTCAGTTTCTCTTATTGCCTTTCCCACCCCCTTTTCCATAGCCTTGTGAAGTTGGTTTGCCAGTGTTCGGTTCTTGTTAATTTTCTCTTCTCAGCATGCAGACATGCTCTCAGTAACATCATGATTCCAAAGATGTAAATATCCTGTAGCTCCTCAACTCCAATTCATGCGTATTTTTATTCCCTTCTTTTAAACTCCAGATTTGTAAATACAGCATCCCCACTTGGAGACCGACAGAAAACTCACTTATGTGAAAAACTGAATATCTGACTTGTCCACAAATTCTGTTGTCCATTGGCTCACTCCATTTTAGTAGTGACAACTTCTCTACAAAAAAAGAATGGTCAGAGCAGACCTTACCGAGATTTTATTTGAACAAAGACTTGAAGAATGTGAGGGAGGTAACAGCTAGAACGTGTTCCAGACAAGATGGCAACTTGTATTCCCATAAGGCAGCACATTCTATCCAGGGGTGTCCAACCTGCGGCCCGTGGGCCACATGCAGCCCAGGATGGCTTGAGCATGGTCCGACACAAAAACCATAAATTTGCATAGAACAGTATGGGATTTTTTTTGTGACTGCATATCACAGTGTATTTAATGTGGGCCCCAAGACAACTCTTCTTCTAGTGTGACCCAGAGATGTCAAAAGTTGGGACACCCCTGCATGTGATTGGAATAGCACAGAGTTCAGTGTCCTGGAAAAGAATGAATACAGTGAGCAAAGTTGCAAAGGGGAATAAATCATATACAGTCGTTTAGCATGTTGTGAGAGTTTTGACTTTCACTCAGAGACACTGCAGCATTTTTTAGAAGTATTTCCCCACCCCCAAGGAGGTATATTTATATATATACATATATGTAATTTTTTATATAAAATTTAAGAAGGCATAATCATAATCATCAATAAATTTGCAAATAGTAAAACTACTTGGCTACCAGCATCCATATCAAAACAGAGAACATTATTACAACATCCCATAATCTCTACCCAGGTCCCCTTCCAGCTCAATTGTGATATCTAATATCATAGATGCACAGATATGTACAAACAAAAGTAATATACACACATTATATCTATATAGCATATAGAGAATATAGATAAATTCATATAGTATCCACATGTGGCAAACACAAGGCCCATGGCCGAATCTGGCCCTCCACCTTGTTTCTACCTGGTGGCAACACCGAATTCTCACTTAACTATTAAGGAGTAGTTATATCTGTACAGTCCTAAAATTATATTCAGGCTGATGTGGCCCGTGGTGAAAATGAGTTTGACACCCCTGATATACTTTTTGGGGTCTGACTTTTTTGGTTCGATTTAGCCCAACTTCATGGGAATTAAGAAGGCCTCTTAGCAAAACTAGTGGAGCAGTTAATTACACAAGCACATTTTCTGGGGGTGACAGAAATATTCTGCATCCTGACGGTGGTGGTGGTGGTGAAGTGTTAGCACACATCTGTCAATGTCACAGACCTGTATACCTAAACACCCTGAATTTCATCACATGTGACATATACCTCAACAAACCTAATTCAAATATTGTCCATTAGGACTAGGAGGGCATAAGCTTTAGGAATCCAGTGACAGGATCGGTTTCTTCATTTCTGTCCCGTTATTAGTGTGGATCCATCATTGTCTTTTTGTCAACCATCTTCTACGTCCTGAGGCTTATTGCGGGTTAACTCTCTCTCGTTGTAGACTCGTGATTGGTTCAGTCAATAACTATTTTTTTTTACTTGTTTAGAACATTTTGCTTCATGCTAGTGTATAGATTAGTCACCCTAGCCCAACCGGCTGCACCACAGTGGGGCTACAGTCACACAGTGTGGTTGCCTGACACTGCTTCCCAGTGAGGACTCTGAGCAAAACTGTTTCACCTGGAAACACGCATGGTCATGGCAGGCCCTGACATTAGCATGTTCAATGCACTAATGGATTTTCAAATGGCACAATTTCCTTTAATAAAACACAGATTAAGCGGAAGGCTTAGTTAATCCCTTGCCATTTTGTAAAATCATCGGGCTTTTTCTCTTATCATTCTTCCTTGCAGTTTGCAGTTCTTTACCATTGATTTTGACAGCAGAAGTTTGATTGACAAAGCTTTTGGGTTTCCTCCAAAAGGATAGAATATTGAGTCATGGTTAAGATGCCGAAAATTTGAGCCTAGGTGATTAAAGTATCGCAGAGAAGGAAAAACAGGCTTAGTTATGGATATGATCTATTAATAGATAAATTTAAATTTAATTCAAATTCATTAAAGGAGCACTACACACATAATTACCACTAAATATCAGAACAGCTATCACTTGTAATTTTGATTAATATTGATTAATGGATAATGAAGAAAGAGTGCATTTTTGAGATCTTAGTTCTTCACGTTAATTTGCCATGGGAACAGAAAGGCTCATTTTCTCTTATCTCTAAGCCTCTGTAGCAATGGGTTAAAAAGTGAAAAAATTATAATTCCCTACTGCCGTTTTGTCTGCAAGGCAAGAAAAAATAAGCTTAAGTACATTTTTTTAAAAATTTTATTTAATAAGCATGATTTAAATGGATGCTCCGCATAAGTTGCTGTGCTCGCAGGGGTGGACACAGCTTTCGCCCTCCCACGGCATGCATCTGGTGGGCGTGACGGATACGTCAGTCGCTATACAAATTGCAGTTCAATATGTGGTAGGAGTGCAGAAGACGGAGCAATCAATTCTGACCTGGGGGATAAAGGGAGGCTTTCGAATTGGGTTTTAAAAAAATGAGCGGGATCTCAAATGGGGGAATTAGAGGAAAAGTGTACCAGATGGGGGCAAAACTAAAAGCAGAGACAGGAAATAATTAGATATTTTAGGGGAAGGACAATAATATTGTGTGACTTATATGAAGTATATAGAGCTATAAGCAGAAATTGGTATTCATAGAGAATGGAGGCTATACAATGAAAGGCATGAAGCCTCCCAATTGGAATTCTTCCACTTGTGACCACCTGTTCTATGTCTGCCTTCCCCCATTAGATTCTGTCTTAGTGAGAAAAGGACCAGTTTTTATCTTTTTTAACACCCGATCACCAGAACCCAGCATAGGACATTTCACATGTTAGGCAATTAATGGGTACTTATCAATGCATATGTTAATATCATGTCAAAGATTTTCTTGGTTACTCTACATTGCATATAAAATGTCCAACTACACACAAAGAAATAAATACTTTTGAAGAAAGAAGTGAAATAACTTCAGCCATCCTTCAAAAATATCAGGCAAGGCTCATAAAGTGGATGTTATAGGAGTCAGGAAAAACTGAAGGTGCGAGATCAGGCAGAAGATACTGCAATATTCAGCTGAGAGATTCGGAGTGGGTGAGATGAACATCTGAAGGACCACATGGATTACAAGGTTCTAAGAGAAGTAGAATCAGTAGGATTGGTAACATCATCAGATATGAGAACCTTAAGAAAAAAAGAAAGAAAAAAAGACAGCTGCTAAGAAGGGCTCCTAGGGGTAACTGAGTTCAAATTTTAAAAAACAAAGCTTAGCAGCCATTTACACATGGACCTTGCATATAAACTTCACCTTACAGAGTAGCCTTTGCACTGAACTGCCTGTCTGCAAGGTGTCTCTGCCATCTGAGCCAGCCCTCATAAAACTTTCCTATTTCAACCAATAGGATGGAAGCTTTCCCTATCCAATCAGAGTTAAGCAACTCTGGCCAATCGATGTAGCTCTATTCAGATCAATAAGGATAGTGGGTTTTTTGGACCAATCAAACTGCAAGGATTTTGGAGTCCTTATACACATAAGAACAGACCAATCAGGGACCAGGAGCAGGGACTTCTATCCATATAAACTAGCTCCCCTCTGGCTGAGGGGGCACCATTTCCCTGTACTGCCAAAGAATGAAGACTGCATCTTCCTGGCTGAGCTGAAACCCCAGAGATGTCTCACCAGAGCAGAGTGAAGCAGACCATCGCAGGGCAGAAAAGCACAGCACAAAGCAGACTGGACAGAGCAGAACAGAGCAAACCATCGAGAAACAGCAGAGCTCTCCAGCCTGAGAGGGGCCAGGCCCCATGGCTGCCTCACAGGCTTGCTGTTCTCATGGCCATGCTGTTTTCACAATTCAGCTGTTTTGCATTGAATAAACTTTTCTTCTTCAACACTCCCTATACCGGGAATTCCTGTTGGTGTTGAATTGGCACCTGTGACCATTGGTTGACAGATGTGAAAGTTAGTTACACCTCACCAGTGACACTGAGAATAACATTAATTTGGGATAGAAACAAAGGCAATTAACTAGATTTTAAGAGTGAGACCAAATTGTACCTTATTGTACCTTACCATAAGCAGTGTATGAAGTTCCAAGCTAGGAAAGAGGTTGGCAGATAAGTTATTAAGATGTGATCAGCATCTGAGCATATTTTTAAGGTAGATCTGGCAGGATTATTAAAAGATTATCAGTGGGCTGTGAGAGAGCAGTCAAGAACGATGTCCAAACTTTCGGTGAACCAACTGAAAAGAAGTAGTTATCACCAAATAAGACGAGGAAAACTTCTGCTGGAGATTGTTTATCAGGGAATGTCCTGAGTTCAGTTTTGGGCAATGAAGCTTGACACACCTGTTTTAGGGCCAAATAGACACATCGAGTAGACAGTTGCATATACCTGTGTTAAATTCAAGGCAGTACTCCATACAGCCTGAAGATGTAAATTTGACATATATACAATTTAATGCCACAAATAGAATTGGATCACTTTGCAGATGGAAATACCATAGATCGCCAATATAGGAAGAAAAAAAGAGATTCAGCGTTAGAAGTTGGGTAGATGGAGATTCGGCAAAAAGCCAGAGAAAGCACTAGAAAAATGGCTAAAAACCAGGCCAGTGGGTATCCTGGAAGCCAAAGGAGAGTGCTATTTCAAGGCAGAAAGAGTGACGAACTCTGTCAAGTGCCTTGATGGGTCAGGAGAGACCACATGGGAAGAGAGCCGAGGCAGCTCCCAAATACCAGATACCGGAAGCTTGTAGACCAAAAGGACGGGAAAATGACAAAGAAAATGAGAAACCTCATCCATAGTGCTATGTTCCCCAGGATTGCTTAGGAGAATCTAGAATTTATTTTTCACTTTTATCTTACACTTTCATTTCCAAATAACTTCCACATCCTGTTCATTCCTCTTAAGCATTAGATTTTAATTCTTCCCTTTGCCCCATTTACTTTAATTAATCTTTTGTCACTCTTCTGGATGATTCCTTTCTCTTCTACTAACTGCACTGACCCCTAAATAGTGTGGTTTCTCTTGTGGACCAGACAGGGCCAATACATCTACTAAGCAGTGCAAATGCAGTACTTCTGGTTCACGAAACTTTCAGGGCCCTGTAAAAGTATTTACATTTCTTTTAAAATCAGAAGGAAAAAAATGAGCTGGTATGTCTAAGAAACTGTTTTCATGAGAAAATGAAGGGACTAGGAAGAAGACAGTGCCTGGGGCCCTCGAGAATCCCGATGTGCCCCTGGAGCTACACGTTTTGCCCTGGAGCCAGGCAATGCTGGAGCGGAGCTTTATTCAAGGTGTTTCCCTCCTTCAGTTGCTTTTCATTGAAAAACAAACAAAAAAAACGCCTCATGCTGAGTGCATTCCAATGCTGTCGCCTCCAAATGACCTCCCTGAATCTTTCATCACACTGGCATTCAGCATTTGGTAACATTCTGTCCCACTCTTTCTTTCACAGTCTGGGGCCAGCATTTCACCAGTTGGTTTTCCCAGTGCCCCCCCTGCACTTTTCCTCCTCTAGATTTCTGGTCCCCAGGCCCAGCTGGTCTTTCCACCCCACTCCATGCATCACTGTGCAATAATGTGTCTATAGTTAACAATAACGTATTGTGTGTTTGAAGTTTACTAAGGTAGATCTTAAGTCCTTTCAACACAAAAATTAAAAAAAAAAGAAAATGGTAATGACTTGAGGTCATAAATATGTTACTTAGCTTGATTGTGGTGACTAGTTCACAGTGTATACCTACATTAAATCATGAAACCCTCAATACATATGGCTTTTAATTGTTAGTTATACCTCAGTAAAGCTGGGGGAAAATTAAAGTTGATATTTTTAAAACCAATATATTTTAAGTAGCCCTTCAACCCATTTATTTTTCAGTGGAGGCATGAGAGATTTTCTACGAATAAAATCATATATTTCTTTGTGTTCAATATAAGGATTTATTACATTTAAAAAAAAGACGGTAACCTTTTCCACCACCTAAAATATATATATATATATATATATATATATATAAATGTTGTAAATCTCAGTGGCTGGCTCCTGTATAAAAAGAAAAATGACTAAGCTGTTCTCCCCACTTTAAAAAGCTGGAGCCCTGTGGTTAAGGGAGAATCCTGAGCCTACATGCCACCAGGCGTAATGAGTGCTGGCCTGATGAGGAATCGCCTTTCTTTCAAACATTCAGGGGGAGGGGGAGATCATTTTGCAAACTACCTATTTACTTTCGTGTTTTCTGTACACTTGCTGCTCTATTCTTAAATCAGTTATATTGCTCCCCCATCCCTTCCACTTATACAATGAGTTGTGAAAAGTTAATATTTATCTGAGGTTAACAAACAAAAAAGAGACAAGACACCATGAATTTTAAGAAACAGTCCCACGTGCTACATTAGACTAAGCTATTTGAAGGCTGGTTTAAATAAATAGTCACTGGAATTGCATATCACTGCAGCTCACTGCATTATCCCGATCTCAATAATCTTTATGGTTCCCATACCAGGGCCGCATAGATTTCATATGCAAAATAATTCATTAATGAGAAAGTGGCTTTTTTTTCCCCATTTATGAGAAGAGACCGTCTCAAACTGCTTCCTCAGAAGGAGGTTTTAAAAACCACCTTGGAAACATTCAGTGTCATCGCATCTATTACCAGAATTCTAATAAAATAAACATTAATTTATGGCTTCAGCATGCTACTTTTAAATTTAGAAGCGATAACATCCAAACTAGGAGAAACAAACAATAAAACAGAATAACATAGCCATAATAAACTACAATAATTTACAATTCTGCATGCTTCAAACTGGAAATACGTACAGTACAGAATAGTGCTTGATTTTAGAAAACCAAGGGGATTATAGACAAACAGAATAAAACTAAGCTGAATTTGCATTTTTCCTCCCTGCCCCTTCCGTGTGATGGATGGTGAAGAATGTTGAGATTGTTGTCTTATCTGTCAGGGCCTTGGTATAACACATTTTTCTCTTTTTCAATTATAATTGTTTAGGTGTTTTTTTTCCAAGTCATAGAGATCAAGCTAGGTAATCAAAGGGCTTTTATTTTAAGACTACACGAGCATCTCTTGAAATCCAAGAAGTGTGGTTATATGTGTGTGGTGGGCTGGTGGCTAGCTGCTCAAAAGTCTTTAGGATCCTCAATTTTGTTTCCCTCCAAAAATCGGCTGTACGTATTTGTCACTATCATCACCATAGTTCTTTGAAGACTGACTCTCTTGTTATTTGATCTATGTTATGAAATATGAAATATGCCTTACAGAAATTGAGTTGATAGTTCCCGTCACATGCAGACATTTGGGACCTTTAAAATTCATACCCAAATGCATGGGAGAGAGAATCTTGGTGGCCTAGCTTGAGTCTGTATCTGTTTCCCTGTATTTAATGGGAACTGGAGGGTAATAAGGATTCTTGCTGACAGGAGTCTATCCTTCCACACGGGGATTCATTAAAAGGTTTTAACAAAACTGGTCAAACTCTTCTCTCCTCCCCCTCAAGATCAGAGTCTTTAGAAGAAACCCAGTCTCCTCAGTAACAATCTATCACCTACACCCCAGACACATAGAATAACACAAGGCTCCTTTCCCAACAATGAGAATTTATTTTCCCATTCTACAAGATGTATGCTTTTCTAGCAAAGTCCTTTAAAGCCTACTTGTTCCAGTTCAGAAACATGACACAGCTGAAAACCAAGTTGAAGAATGCCTGCTGTAAATTGAATGGGGCCTTGGGAAGAGGGGGGGGGATGGGGCGAGCCTGGATGCTCCCAGGGGCCGCCAGAAGGAGACGGCCTGTGCTGAGCTTCAGCCTGTCCCTGCCTTCTGGAGTGCAGACGGTCACCAGATCTTCTGATTGTCCTGGGGGGCCCTTGAAAGTTTCTTATTTGAAGAGTTTGGGGACTTCTTTAGTTAAAAATTAATAGGTGAACAAGAATATGTTTGGGTACTGAATGCGAGTAATTGGCAACAGAGTCAGAGAACTCTGTTACACATGAGTATTAAATGAATGATGGAATGAATGGATGAGGACATTCCTTCGGTAACACTGATTGTGAAAATGTTAACCAGGTCCTCCTGAAATGTTCATGCCTTCAAGAGGGTGAACTTTCAAGGTGTGACTAAAAGTCTCAGCAGTTTGTAAACCAAGTAAGTTTCCAGGGTAAGCTTATCCCTTGCATGAGTGTGTTTTTCTAAGACTTACCTGACCACTTTGAACAATTCACCATAGTTGAACCTATTGGTTATAGGGCAACCAATACAAATCCATTGCTCATCACAATGCTTAAAGACACAGTGCTGTGGCAGAAGAAAGCTCTCTAAGAAATCTAAATGGAGCAGAGTTGGTGCTAAATGCTTAGCATATTGCCACTTAGGCCATCAGAGCATGAATAGCTCTGTGACTGTTCCAATAGATGTCAGGCAAGTGCCACCTGAGCTGTTCTGACAGAACTAAAATAGCCGGTCGCAGCTTCCTGTGTCACACACACACTGGAGCAGTGCTATTTCAGACTGAAAAAATATCCACCCATTACATAATAGCTAGGCAATATATCTACTTTGGGGAGTGGAGGAAGTTGGTATTTTAAAGGTGGGCAAGCCTAGGGTACTGTGGAATAAAATAGCTTGAGTGACTTGCCTGCAAGATTCCAAGAGGCTGACATGTTGTGCAAAGCTACCATTGTAATTACCAGCCAGCTCTCTGAGCACATGAGCGTTTAAACCATGAACAACACATCTCTTGAAAAACTTTTCCCTTTGGGATTAGGTCTTGCGATTTGCCACCAGATGCCACCTTCCCTATTCTCTATGGCAAGGCGGATGACATTTCTAATGAGCACACTTGTGTCATATCTTGTAGGGTATGACTCCCAACTCTCTGACACCTTACACAGGCCTCCGTAAAAAATTTAAATGTGTTAGGTAGCTCTGGGAAGACATACTATTTGGGGACTCATTGATATTTTTTTTTCAGTGTCACTTTTTCTGGCTTTGAGATGAAGAAATATCCATCACAAAGAAGTCATTCTGAGACTGGTCAATGCTAATTACATCTCCTTATCATCACTTACCTCAACGTCTTCCTGACCCGACTGTCCAATTTTCTGTACTCTTACCCACAGTTACCATCTTACTCAGTGTCTCAGTCCTCCCACCCCTATAACTCTGGGCAATTGTTCCTTATATTTTCAAGCTTACAATACCTTCTTCCCTCCACCCAATTCGATTTCAATGTGACAAATATTTTGAATGCACATTCCATAAAATCTGAATGTGTCTTATCTTCTGTTAATTAATTGAACAGCTTTCGTTCAAAATCTCACTAAGTCTCATTTCTTCCAGGAGATTTCCTCACTTGGAGCTTCATTGTTTTGCAAGTAGTGCTTCTGTAATTCTCTTCCCACTGATTCAGAGGCCCACTGATCTGTTTCCTTCCCCTTTGCTTTTATTTTATTCCATTTAGGCTCTATGGCCTGAGCTACTGTCTCCGTCCTCCATTCAGGATTCTCTGATTCTACCTCCACTTGGTTTCTTTCCTCAGATCTCCTCTTACACGTATGTTAAGATGCTTATTAACTCATTGACTGTGTCTGGATCCTGATATTTCCTTGAGAAGAGGTACATCTCATAGCCCTTGAGCCTATGAGAGCCAACGAGAAGGTACACAAGACATACCAACTAATCCTTTGAGGAAGGGTAAAAGAAAAGAGAGAAAAAGTAGGGTAGGAGAAAAGAGACCCAATTTATGGAGAACCTTGAACATAAAAACCATCGTATCAGATTTAACCTTCTTTGAATCTCAGTATTAGTTCTGTCACATCGAGCTTCCATAGAAGAGAAAATGAAAGCGGTGTTACAGGATTATTAGACAAAAATCTAAGTTAAGTATGCATTAAGAACGTGTTCAGATTCACTAAGATCTTAAATTTCCAGATCCCTTTGATGGATTGCATGTTTCCAATATGCATGTCATTCCCTAGATTAATTCTTGCTCTCTAGTGCAGGTGGGCTGGTTGTAAGGCATCACTTGCAATACTTGGATGGGATATGAAATGGAATTTATGATCCTATTTTCTGGATCGAGAACATTAATATTTTTATTTAATTTCTCTTCTGTCACTAAGAAGCTCTCCGAAAATGAAACACTTTTTAAAATTTAAGATTATTGCACCTACATTCATCTTATTTCATGGGAATGTTACAGGTCAGCAAATTACATTTCAGTTGCACTTTCCTTGTGTCATTATGTTATATTCAATAATCAATCATTATATTTTAAAATGAATGTAAAACTATTTGAGGAGGTAAAGAAATACTTCAAAAGTACGGGATAAAAACTTAATTAGTTAAGCTGACATTTATTAAATTCTCGGCCTGTTCAAACAGTAGTTGTCAGTCTTACAAAAAATAAATGAAAATTGGATATATTTGAGACTGCTCAGAGTGGCATTATTAATAATCTTTTCTCTTTGTTTGCTTTTAAACATTATTTTTGCTCAAAAAACTGGAAGAAGGCAAATGTGCTGATGATAGGTTGATAATTATGTGGACCTTATTTCCCGTGTGGTGTTTCCTTTCGGCTAAAGCCTATAGTCTCCTACCAAGATAATACAGTCCTTCACATATTATACACCCACTCTGTTTGAAGGGGGTGGCTCATTCCAGGTTCTGCTTCTTGAATGTCATATAAAATGAAACTGGGTTCTGTTTCCTTCCACTCTTTACAAATTGGTGAATGTTAAGTCCATGTTCCGGGCTACATTTGTGATCTTGTACTAGTTTTGTTTTTCATGGTTGAGTATTACATACAGACATACAATTGTTACATTCTATGGCAAAGATATAGGGGGGTTGATTACATGTAGTTACTCCCCAAACATAAAGTTAACCTCTTACCTTTAAATCAGAATAACTCTGAAATGAAATGAACTCACATGATCTACTTGGTGCCAGGAAAAGGGTCAACATCAAAGTAGGAAAGAGCAAGATCCAGAAATCTAGTAGTTCTAGAAATCTCTTGTAGAAAAAACCCCTCAAAGCTTAATAACTGAAAACAATAGTATTTACTTTGCTTGGGAAAAAGGACAGCCTTGGGGGGCACAGCTTGCTTCTGATCCACTTGGCATTGACTGGGGCAGCTTCGACACTAGAAGCTACAATCAGGCATCTGGTGCCTGGGCTGGGAAGACTCCAATATCTGGAGCTGAGGGAGCTGAGGCTTCTGGGATTTCTCTTTATAACTCTATGTTGTCGGTCTCTCCAGCATAGGCACATCAATATGGTAGGATTTCTTACATATACGTTCAGGGAATCCAAGACACACTTCCCAGGAGAGAAAGAACTGGGCAGAAGTGGTATTACTTTTTATGATCTAGGCACTTCTGCCTTATTCTCTTTGTTAAGACACAAGTCACCAAAGCCACCCATATTCAGTGGGAGAGGGATTAAATTCTACCCGCTGATGAGAAGAGTCCTTTCACAACATCCATAATGTTGCTTTAAATCCTCACAATAGTTATCTTTTTAATGTTTAGCATGTTCTAGCCCAATGATTCATTTTTTAAAAGATTTTACTTACTTATTTTTAGAGGGAGGGCAAGGAAGGAAGAGAGGGAGAGAAATATCAATGCTTGAGATGAACATTGACTGGCTGCCTCTCACACTCCCCCAACCAGAGACCCGGCCAGCAAGCCAGGCATGTGCCCTAACTGGGAATCACACCTATGACCTTTCGCTTTTCAGGACGACACCCATCATACTGAGCCACACTGCACAGGACTCCACTGATTCACTTTTTTCCATAAACACAATTATTTTGTTGGGTTGTTTCCTATGGGAAGTAGACACCAAAGCAGGATTAGTTGTGCCAGAGACTTATGAGGAAACTTCTAGAAGATTAAAGTGGAAGGAGACTGAGAATGCCAAGATGATGAAGCAGACCCCTGACACTTGTGAAAGGAGAAGGGGAAGGAAGACAAATTAGACAGAAAGTGTGTCATAGTGTAATACAGTTCCAAGAAAGATTTTACCGGGCCACTCAGGAGTAGCAGGTTCTTAAAAACAAACAAGCAAAAAAACCAAAACAACAAAAAAACGCCCACTATGGAGTGTGGCTCAGTTGGTTGGGCATTGTCTTGCAAACCAAACTGTCATAGGTTCAATTCCTGGTCAGGGCATATGCCTGGGCTCTGGGTTTGGTTCCCAGGTCCCCAGTCAGGGCACATGCAAGAGGAAACTGATCAGTGTTTCTCCTTCACATCAATGTTTCTCTCCCTCTTTTTCTCCCTCCCTCCCCTCTCTCTGGAATCAATGAAAGAAAAAGAATTAAAACAAAACCAAACTAAACTAAACATACCTCTCCCATATGATCCAGCGATTTCACTCCTGGTTATTTATCCTAGAAAAATAAAGACTTGTATTTATACAGGAACCTGTGTACAAATATTTGTGACAACTTTATTCGTAATAGTCCCAATCTGAGAAGAAGCTACTGGTAGATGTTCTTTGGCAGGTGAACTGTTAAACAATCTGTGATACAGCCATACCATGGAAAAATACTAAGCAATGTTTAAAACCAAAACTATTAATGATTCTCCGGAGAAGTATTAATGAATGAAACAAGTCAGTCACAAAATTTTACATAGAGTGTGATGCCATTTATAGAGCATTTTTGAAATGACAATATTATAGAAATGGGGAACACATTTGTGGCTGCCAAGGACTAAGGTGCGGGTAGGAGAGAGTGGATAGTGGTTGTGGCTATAAAAAGACAACATAAGGGACCCTTGTGGTGGTGAAAATGTTTCATATCTTGACTGTGACAATGTCAGTACTGTGGTTGTGATATTGTACCATAGTTTTACGAGATAGTACCATTAGGCTAAACTGCGTAAAATGTACACCTGATCTCTGTTATTTCTTATGACTGTATGTGAAACTATGTTAATCTCAGGATAAATGTTTTATTTAAAAATAAAAATAGTGAAATTAAGATAATAAAACATATAATAAAAGAACAATTTGGCAGTAATCAGAGGGGAGGTGGGAGAGGATAAGGGGAGGGAGGGGGAAGGGTTTTCAGGAACAACTGTAAAGGACACATGCACAAAACCAAGGGGGATGGAATCAGGGGAGGGAGGTGAGGATGGGTGGGGTGGGGGAGAGTGGCGGAGGGTAAATTCAGACAACTGTACAACAATAAAATAATTTTAAAAACATAAAATTTATTGAACAACAATAAAATAATTTTAAAAACATAAAATTTTCAAGGCAACATAATTGAAAATAATTTAATCTGACTGACTGGTTGTCAGTAATAAAGGAAATCTTATCTGATGTTGGTTAATTTAAGGTGATAAAGGCATTGTTAAATTTGAGTTTACTAACAAAAAATATCCTAACTCATTTTACTTTTGTTTCGAAAGTTTCTAAAATCATCTTCAGAATATAGACTTTTAATGTGTCAAATTATTTGGTATTTAAGTTTAAGTAGAAAAAAATTCTCCATTTGCCTTTATCACCCAATGTGTAAAAATACTCACAGATAACTTCTATCACGTTTCAAGTTTCTCTTCATGTTCCCGTAAATTTTCCAATGACTATAACTATGTTCATTAGATAATAAAAACAACCCAACTCACTACTAGCTATTGAGAGGTAATACTTGAGCTAATATCTAAAGAATACATAGGAGGTATTTGGGAGCTGGAAGTTGGTTATCTCAAAGAGTAAAATTACTGCATATAAAGAATCTGATGTCAGGAGGATGTTGGAATCTGATATTCAGGGGCCTGAAGGACTTCCATGTCTTGTGGCTAGAAGGAAGGAGGGGTAAATGGAATAATATGGGCAGGGATGATCTGGTGCTGGATTTACGAACCAATATTTTTGTCTGGATAACGTTCTTATGAATTTTACCTCAACGTTAACTTAGTTGTATAACCCTATCATCTATGTAACTGCTTGTAACTTATAGTATCTTAGATCAATAGAGTTAGTAGCTTTATAAGCTAGGAAAAATAATTAAGAACATAGATCATAAAAACATTTTTATTTTTGTTGAAAATAAGGTCATTTTATTTTTAATTTTAGGGTATTGTTAATTAAAAATAATCTATACAAATGAAGTAAGTCCAAATAAGGCAAATGAGTATATAATGAAAACAGAGTACTTTATATTCCAAATACCCAGGTCTTCTCTCAAAAAACACTGATTGCTTTTTTGAATGGCTCTTCGAGATACGTGTTATGCACTTAAAATATAGATGATACTATAGATAGGTCTTTTTCTTTCAAAAAATTAGAACATACTACATACTCCCACAATTTTATTTTTTATTTTAAATGTATATGCTGGTGATAGTTTTATATCAGCAGACATATATTTCCATGATATTTGTGTCCATTTTATATTTTACTATAAAAATATATAGTGATCCTGCAATGACAGTCATATGGAATTTGACTTTATTCTACTGTTTTCCTCATTTTTCTATTATGAAACAATGCTATAATTAACCTCATTGCACACATTTCTTTCCATACTTTTATTTATTTATTTATTTATTTATTTATTTATTTATTTATTTATTTTTAGAGAGGGAAGGGAGGGAGAAAGAGAGAGAGAGGGAGAAACATCAATGTGCGGTTGCTGGGGGTCATGGCCTGCAACCCAGGCATGTGCCCTGACTGGGAATTGAACCTGCGACACTTTGGTTCGCAGCCCGAGCTCAATCCACTGAGCTACGCCAGCCAGGGCTTTCGATACTTTTAATAATAATGAGCATGTGTGCAGTACTTATTTCATGCTGGGTGCCCTTCTGAGATAAATAGAAATAGAAATAGAAATAGAGATAGAGATAGGGATAGAAATAGAAATATAACTAAAACATAAGTAAATTATCATGAAATCCTATGAAAGAGATACTCCTTTTAAAACTTCTTTCGCATATGGGGGAAATGAAGAAAAATACACTAATTTCCAGAGTCATGTATCTGATAAATGGCAGAGCTGGAATTATAAGCAATCAGATGCCAAAGCATTTTTTTAACACCCACAGTAGATTACCTCTCACATATTTGAATCCAGTACATGGCAATTGTGTATGTAGAATACTGAAGCCAAATAATAGGTGTACTTTTCAATAGGTACACAACTAACCTTACTTTATTGCCTTCAGAGAGAGTTTATTAGTTTGTGGTACTATCAATACTATGTTTCCTGATCTATGCGTATACTTTCAGGTACTTTGGTAGTCATCTATGGGGATATGTATGTATATAAACTGGTTATTTTTATTTTTTCTAATTATGATACATGTGAGTCCATAAATTTATAATCCATTATCTATCTGGTATCAGTTACCTTTCATGTTTCCTATTATCTGGTAAAACGTTTGTTCCTTGATAATTAAAAAGCAAGCAAAGCTCTCATTTGAAGCACTCTGTCAACTAATCCATGTATTGGAATCTTTCTCCCCTCTTTCCCTGGCTGCATGGGAGTCCTTGTCTGCCTTTGTGCCACCCCCAAAGAATTTTAGTTACATGGTTTTATGAGAATTGTGACATTTGGAAGCGTAGTCTACAGTTTTCCTAATTGTTTTTTTTTTCTCATTACACTGTATGCTTGTTTATTATAGTAGCTTGACTTTCAAGTCTTGTCATTGTCAGGGTCATTTGTACCTGCTTGAGTCCTTATTAATGAAATGTATCAGTGGCAGTGGCAGTGGCAGTTTCCACGCACAGTGAAACTATGGCTGTGGACTGGGAGCTGGGGGAAGGGAGAAACCCCCACCCCTAGGCGGCGCTCTTCCCTGCAGTAGAACACCCAGGCCGGAACTTTCGTAACACACACCTGAGATTCAGGGGGAGTGAATGAGTCCTGGCTCAAACGCCCCAGACTCTTAACTGTTCTTACTGACATTTAGTGTATTTCCTTGCATAAATGTTTCTTCATTTGTTGTGTGATTGTAGGACAGTTTCCGGAGGATTTTAAATAAATGTGTTTTAAAGGTATTTTTTTTTTCTGAGAAAACCTTCTGTCCTTTCACGTAGATTTCTGATTTAATTTTTTCACCAACTTTTGTCCCACTTTACACTCCTGAATTCCCATGCCTTATCCCGACTTCATTACTGTTTGCTTTTTTTCTCCCCTGCTTTAATGGTTTTGCTTTTTTTTTTTTGAATTCTGCTTCAAAGTTTGGGGCATAGTATTAAATCATGTATTGATTACATACATATTTAATTTAGGCTCCTTCAGCAAAGAACAAAGATATGTTCAGCATACCTCAGGTGTTGGGATATCGTTGCTTTGGACCAGAGTTCCCATTATTGCTAGTAGAAACTCTAAAGTAAGATATCCATATTCATTTTCTTCCTACCAATTGATATACAAGACTTGGAAAGCACAAATAATGCAATAATGTAAGGCTGCTCCATGCCAAAGCTCCGGGGATTGAGTTTCATTTTTCATTTGAAGAGGGAAATTCTTAGCTACCTTTCAGAAATTATGTTTACATCAAATAAATTTTATACTTGTCTAGCGATGGCAATTTGAATAATGGATGTCCTCTCTGTTGTTCAAGTTTCAAATTGGTTTCTCATACAGTCCTTAGATTTTACAGCTGTTGGCTCATTATGTTTTCTGAAAAGCAGAGCAGTCTGATCCTATTTTTCACGCTGTGCTCCAACACCGAGAGCAATCGTCACACTGTTGCAGGAAGCTGAACTTCCTAATTCGGTAAACTGCGTTCCCGTCCCCCTTCTCAAAACAAACAAGCGAACAAACCAACCAAAATACTCAAGGCACTGTTGTTCTCAAATGACAAAAACATGTCATTTATTCATAAGGCTACTTAATAGATCATCTTTATTGACTAGTGTCCGTGTAAAAGTAAACTATGGAAGAGCTAATACCTATTAAGTTCAACTCATTCACAGAAAATTGTTTTAATTCCACTGTGGTTGCAAAATTACAGTGTAACAAAATCTTGCCCAAGTGATTCAGGTTCATAGGAATTAAGCTGAATCAGGGTAAGAGGCCATATTTCTCTGTGTGTGTGTGTGTGTGATTACAAGGCTGCTCTAACATAGTTGCTTCCGATTTATCATTGGATACCATAATATCACATAAAAAGAGTCTAGAGAACTGAATTAATACTGTTGCTAATATTTAAGGCAAATTAATCACCAAGAGAGATGGAACAAAATTTTAACATTATTTGTGATGATTCTGGCTTTGAATTTTATTTAAAATTGTCTTTATTCTTAAAGCTATGCTAAAAACATTGAGTTTAGGAGTGCAAAGCTTTTTTTTGTTGTTGTTTAAGGTTTTATTTTAACTTTACCAAACAGCTATCCTTATAGTTTAGCAACATGTGATAAAGGGAGATGATTTTTTTTATTTACTTTAACAAGAAGGAACCTGGTGCCTGAAGTGAGCCGGGTCATTCCTTGGGATTGAACCTTTAGCCCCTAACATGGAATCTGATCCCATCTCTGGTAAATAACATCAGGATTGAGTTGAACTGTAGGACACACAGCTTGTGTCTGAGGTGTCGCTTGCTGTTGGTGTTGGAAGGCACCCCCCACAATGCATCCATGGCTGGAACTGAGTCCAGGAACCTAATTCCGTCTTCCTCCCATTACCATGTATTACTTTAACTGTGGGTTCTTGGTATTCTATTCTAAGTCACATTTATATTTCTGTCAGTGTTCAGAAGGGAGAGAAGCCATTGCTTTTCTAAAATACTGTATTTGAACCAAGAAAAGAAATGAATGGTTTGCATTTCTGGGTGTCTACTTGATGGGTTAAGAATTTCCGGGGAAAACTGTTAAACCAAACATTTGGTATATTGACAGCAAAAAAAGCCTGCGTGTTTAAAATGTGTTAATGTGATTCTTACTAATGGTTATCCATGATTTATAAATTAATTATTTTTCCAATCAGAGAGATAATATGCACTTAATGAGCTTCTAGAGAACTATATGCCACTAGCTTTAGTTCGGCCTTAGCTTCTTCAACATTAAGTGAGGACACTCAACTAAATTAAACATCTTGAATTTCCTTTTCGTGGAATGCCTCCAGGACGGCCACAATATATTCATGACGGTGTATTACTATGTACCAAGTGACCCAAACATTTAGTTGCTTAAAACAGTACGTATTTATTTTCTCAGGGTTTCTGTGGGCTGGGTGTTTGGAAGCAGTTTAGCTGAGCAGTCTGGCTTCCTCAATTTCATGAGGTTGTCAAAATGCCGACCAGAGCTGCAGTGGTTCGGAGGTTTGACTGGGCTGGAGGGTCTTCCTTAGCTCCATTGTTTAGGTCCCAGGTCACATGAAACCACACTCGAAACTACGGTTGTCTTGGAACCGAGTTTCTTCTGTTATATGGTCCAAAAGCATCCTCTAACCTCAATCGGGTGACCCAGGAAAAACAAAAACAAAACCGAAAAAGGGTCAAAACTAGTACTAGGCACAGCATTTTCGTTGGCTCTGGGGAAAACCCATTGTCGCTGCTTCCTGGCCTCATGAGAACCACCACCAACATGAACTCATAACCAAGAGAAGGTGGTCTCAACTGCAATTACAAGTGGTGACATTTATTTTCAGAGGTGTGGCCCAGTCTGTAGCTAACGAATATGACATGACCCCACCACACCAGAACGCTAGGCTTCTAATGGACACTTAACTAGCTGACGATCAGTATACCACAGGGCTGACACTAATAACTGACAACAATAACAATAAATCTCCCTTTCTTATACAACTTCTTTCCCCACCAAAGAATTCTGAATTGTTTAGGGTTTACAATTATGTTTGTGAAGAGTATTTTGATCTCTTTGATCTTGGGTAGAAATATATTCTCCTTACATACAGTGTTTTCTCTGAGAAGAGACCACTTTCGTGCTTTAAGATTTCAGACTTTCTCTGAGATCAGCATGCAGGCTTTTTTATGGTAATAGTGTACTCTTAAGATGCATAAAGACGTGGTCAGAATTACAGGAAATGTTTCAGAACAATTATGTTTATATTTCAGAACAATTATTTTATTTTTAAAATTGGGGGTTGAGCTGTAGTTTAGACTGAGTTTTTAAACTATTTTTAAATCTTATACTATAGCCTCTTGGGAAAATATGCATTGTAATGAATGTAACTCTCAGAAAAATACACAAAATTAAAGAAAGGAGGGAGATTTTATCTGAAAATATGTATTGTTTTGTTACCATAAAACAGTCAGAGTGCCAGGAGTCTCTGCCCTCAGCCAATATGGTGGCAGGGGAAGATTCTTACACTGAGTGCACAAAAAGCTACAAAAAAAGCCCTTCTCCGCTCTCCAGTACCAGATTAGGGGTGGAACCAGGGGAAGGCAGGCACATTCACCACAGAAGTCAAAACAGCACATTGGGAGGTGCTGGACAATGAAGCCTGCCATTCTTGCCTGGGGAAAGAAGGGATTGGTTGGGAGGTGGACCCACCCAGAGTGTGCAAAAGTGTGGGAAGTTGGCTGATCATCTTGGTAAAGCACCTGGTCTGCCCCACACCCAAGCTAATACAACCCCAGGGGAACAAAGAAACTCTGTTTTGCTTGTTTCTAGACCTAGACACTCTAGGTCTAGACTGGCATGGGACACTCGCACTCTTTCCACGGCCCACGACCTCCAGCAGATGGCTTCTTGCTCTCTTGCCCTCGTGGTGATGCAATCCCTTCTGTGTTCATGCGCTCTCTCACCCACGAGCACACAACCATGAGGCCCTGGCAGCCACATGGCCCGTGGCCATGCAGACTCCAGGAGACAGCCTGAAAGAGACAGCAGCCAGGAAGAAGCTAAGCCACCTGGATGGGGACTAAGACTACTTAGCAGCCACCTCTGGACTCTGAAGGATGATACTTTGAGATGGAGCAGGAACTCTGGATACTGGCTTTTGTCTTGGCCTTGCTGAGGACACAGTTGGACATTTTTCATGGCAGAAAGAGAAGATGATTTTTGAGACAGCAGTCCACCATTCTCCCAGGCCATGCAGCACCTGAATAAAACCTTTTTCTTTTGTACCACCATCAGTCTCACAGATTTGGATTTTGTGGTGACAGGCAGCTGAACCTCTGTTTTTTGTGCAGTTACACTTTTGACACTGTGAAAAATCTATGAAAAACTCTCAGGTAGACTCAAATATGGGGATTTTAAAACATTTTTATTTTGATTGTAATGCTAACATATAAACTAATACTTTTATTATATCTAAGGCAATTTCTGCTGATGGTAAAAATGAAAGATGCATGCATTTTTTTATGTATGTCTTGTTTTTACCTTGGCCTCCTATAAAGGGAAATTAATTTTATATTTATCAAACTATATTCATTATTCAAGTTTTTTTTAGTGTTCATACTGAGATTCATCTTTACAATTTCCACTAGTTTTCATTCAGAATGAACGAAATTTGTTCAGACTGCATGTTCCTCATTACTTATTGCTGGATTTGACTTTATAATAATTTGCTTTGGATTTTTGCACTTATGTTCATAAGTGAGACTAACCTGTTATTAACAAATTTCTGATCTAATATCATGTTCTTTGTAAGATGTTCTGTAAGACTGGAAGTATGCCTTCCGTTAGTGGTGGTTGGAACAGATTGATAAGCACCCAGCATGGCATTTTCTTGGAGGAGAGATGTTTCCATTACTATTCATTGGTTTTGTTTAGTAGTTAAAGGATTATTCAAGTTGTTTATTCTGTCTGGAATGAATTTTGATAAGCTATATTTTTCTCAGAACTTACTCATTTTGTTCAAAAGTTTTTCATGCAGTCTTCATTATTTTTAATATCTGTTTCATTTGTTCTGATGTTCCCTTTTTCCTTCCTGACATTGTTTATTTGTACAGTCTCATTCCTTTTCATCTGTTCACAGAACCAAATTTATTTTTGTTAGAACAGAGTCGAACAGAGCAGTGCCCCTCAAGCTGCTACATGCAGGACTAGAGGTTCACGGTTTCTTTTTTTTTTTTTTTAAGATTTTTATTTATTTATTTTTAGAGAGGGAAGGGAGGGAGATAGAGAGAGAAAGAGAGAAACATCAATGTGCGGTTGCTGGGGGTTATGGCCTGCAACCCAGGCATGTACCCTGATTGGGAATCGAACCTGGGACACTTTGGTTCCCAGCCCGCGCTCAATCCACTGAGCTACGCCAGCCAGGGCAGGTTCACGGTTTCTATGTAAGAATATAATCCGAGTGATGTTTTGCCTTCTCAGTGCATCACATCAGGAGGCACGTGATGTCAATGTCTCATTTCCATTAATGTTATCTGTTAAGGTGGTGTCTTTCTGGTTACTCCACTGTAAAATGACTATTTTTTCCTTTTGTAATTTATAAGTGAAATTGCATGGGCTACTTGGAGATAATATAAATACCCTGCTCTTCATCAAAAATGTTCACCATTATCTTTAGCATCTATTGACAGGAAAATTATTACTGTGGGTTGGCCAAAGGGTAATTGTCTATTTTAATCATTACGTCCATATTTAATTAAAATGTTCTGTTAAAAAGAGCTATCCATTCTTATTATTTATATCAGTATGGCTTCATGGATATTTGTTTTGTTCTATAAATTGTAAGCCATTACTATCATTGTTTATTTATTTTTGCCTAATTGTCTCATACCTGGGCAGTGGGAGCCCCTTCGAATGGCACGTGGTACATAGCCTCTTTCTCAGCAGGAATGCAAATGACAGGGAAAACAAGAGAGAGAGTGCATGCATGCAAGGCAGGGGTGGCCTCTCCCCCAAACACTCAGTGTATTCTGCACTCAGTGTAGAATACAAAAGACCATTAAGGAAAATTAGTGACCAGGGAGAGAGGCCACTTCCCTGGGATCTTACTGTGCATGGGAAATTAAATGTGTATAATGCTTGGATCAAGGCAAAGGACTGATCTAGGGAAGAGACGCAGGTGAGTAAAAGTCACGTAAACAATAGTATTATAGAACACTTCCCAAAAAGAAAAGCTCAAAGATTATGTAAAATAATTGGTGAAAGAAAGTTATGTTGATGGTGTTCAGAATTATACATTTTTATGTTTTTATAATTCTTGAGTAAAATTTTAATTTCTTTTAGTTAATTTTTGGCTATTGAACTATTTTCTATGTATGTTTCCTTAACCTACCTATTGACTAATAAAAGAAGCATTCTTGTAGGAACAAACACAAATAAATGAATCACAATGAATTCTGTAACTATTACAAAACCAGGCTACTTGAAATAATCTGTATTCACTACCATTTTATTAGTAGCTTTATCATGATTTCCAATTACATTAACATTTAAAAATGGCAGTCTAGGGTGGACAATATTTATCCAGCTCAAATTTCCAACTCACATAAACTGCAAGGAATAATTTGTGGGAGAATAGCCCAATAGTTCTAACACTTTCTTGATTTGGTTTATAGATCATAAAGTTTCTGACAGCAGTAAGTGCTTCTGCTACTATTTCCTTTGTTAAAATGATTTCTTTATTCCTCCCAAATCTTATTTCTTTTATCCCCAGTGTGTGATCAGATTTATTTTTATAAGTGGTGAAAGAGGTTTATTTTTTTTAAGGTCAAATAACACAAACCTCTTTTCAAATAGATGTTTCTTTCTATTCGTCAATTATGTCTTCTACTCTGGGGTTCGCTTTTACTGATATCCTCTAGTTTTTCCTTCAAAAAGTGTAACGGTGAGTGTATCCTCCTTGTTGTCTGTTTAGCATGCTGAAAACATTAACAGGAAAAATGGTAGATTCTGAAAGTCTATCTCGATAATTATACTTCAATTATACTTAACAAATGTTGTGAATATAGGGAAGACTGTGCAAATTCTTATTACCTTAGAATCAGGACACCAGGACCATCAGTTTAATCTTTGCTACTCCAGAATTGTATAATCCAACATAAATTTTGCACTGTATTTAGACCTCAGTTTTATCATTTCTAAATTAAATGAGGCAAGATTGACACATCTAATACCCCCTTTGGCCTCAGAGGTATATTCTATAGATTTAGTTAAAATTTTACTGTAATAATTTTCTAAGTAAGGCTATATGATTTGACTTCTCTTAATGACTGAGGCTTAGCTAAGTTTGAAAGTGTCCTAATGGATTAGATTTTTAGAAATCTTCATGTGACGACTCAAATAAAAACATTTCTAAACACTACTGAGATCATTTTCTTGGCATTGCTAACATTATAATTTAAAGAATGTTACTCCAAGTGCACTAACTTTTTAACCCTGCATGAGGACCTATATAATGTTGCCACATTAAGCACTTAATGTTAATGTAATTTTGGAAATTATACATGTGTGTGCACACACACATATATATATATATATATATATATATATATATATATATATATATATAATGTTGTTAGCCTTAAAGATTGTATGTGAATCCCAAGGACAGGAAAGTATTTGAAGTAAATTTTACAGAAAATATTAAATGTACTTGAACAAGTATTAATGACAAAGGAAGCTCAAGTGTATACACAAATACAAATAAATGAATTCCTTTTCAGCCTCTCTCTCTCTAAATTGTGTTACCACAGAGATACACCAGGGAAGGTATAATAGTATAATATGGGATTATTGTTAATCACGCACTGTTTCCATGGTGTATGAATTTCTTAGCACTTAAAGTTCTATACATTGTGTTTTGTGAACCCAACGCCTCAAACTATTTCTAAAAGTCAGAAACTGGTCCTGAAGTCTGTCCTCTTTTTATTTATTAGTGGGACGTTAGGGAAAGAAAATTAGGATTTCTAAGTACCTATTCTATACCTATTACTGTGTTAGATGCACCATGAATTTTGTCTCATTTAATAGTTTTAATGAGCTTGTTATTTCGGTATTAGCACATCTAGTTTAAAAGTGAACAGAATGAGGCCAAGAGAGTTGAAAACATTTGTTCAGGATTTATCTAGCTAGTAGAATTTGATGTAAAACACAGAGCCGTTTGACTTCTTCCTCCTGGTTTACAGAAAGGAGCTAAGGAAAAGAATAATCCTAAGGCTAAAAGACTTTTTCTCTTCTCTAAAGAAGCAGAGGCACAAAAGGTTAATTTTGAAAGTGATAAGTTCTGATCAAGCAATTGTACTGTCTACACAAAAACGAGGAGAACAGTGTCTCCTTTGTACCAGGGTGTGTTACCGTGGAGTGAAAACCCGCAGGAGTAACCCCTTGTCCTGCCCATGCGTCTGGAGTGGTGCTGTCGCCTGGTCCTTGCCTCAGTCTTTGTTTGCCTCCCTGCCCTGAGGTGTATTATGGAGAAAACGAGGTTTATAAAGAATGAGGATCTGGAAGAAGGTCCAAGTAAATTCCATCAGATGATGAAAGTGCTTCTTAATTTTTCACTGAACATGTGTGATCTTAGAGATCAGGACTCGGGCTCCTCAAGGTGCAGTAGCGTCTCTTTTAGAGGCGGCTACTTACCAGTGTGTTTAATTCTCTGCAAATGTTGGCACTGACAGATCAGCATTTCCCAGTACAGTAGCATTTCTCAGCCTCAGTACCGCCAACAGTCTGTTGGGGGCGGTGCTATGCATTGCAGGATGTTGAGCAGCACCCTGGCCTCTCCTCCCCAGATGTCAGGAGCGTGCTCACAGCCATTGCTACTACATGTATCTCCAAAACCACCAATATCTCCTGGGGGGGGGGGGGGCGGGGAATGACGGCCCACCAAAAACCACTGCTCTGTAGGAACTTTTAAATGCATTATAGCTGAAGATAACTTATATGGGGTTCATAAACCCAAATGTTGTAGGGATTTTATATTGTGGGGAGTTCCAAAAATGGGCTTCGGAAGTACTGTACCTTACTAAGAATAAAAACAAACTGCTGTAAATATGCATTTCCCACAATTGATATATCATTTACATATTAGATCTTCACCTCAACATGCATCTTCCCTCCAACCTCCTTTCTCTCCTATTAGTCCTTTCACTGGCAGTGTGGCTTACGGTAACAGCGCTGGACTTACAGACCCAAGATGTCCAGATATCAGACATTGACAATAATTATTTAATTTCTCAGCCTCAGTTTCGTATCTGTAAAATTCCAAATTATAGATGCATGATCGCCTTATGGTATAAATTGAAGCCTATATAAAATGCATATCATGCTTCTTGACAATTTATGAATGCCAAATAAGTACTGTTTAAGTTGAACTCTGTTTTCTGATAGGACTGCTTTCCTTTGGGTAGATAGTTCTGTGTGCCGTCTGCCTTTTCCATATGAATTATTTACCTCTGGCCCGCCTTTGGAGATTATTTATTCTGTATCTCCTTCTCTAGGAGAACAAGTTGGCTCACTCTTTGCTTCCATGTGTTACTTCCAAATCATGTTTTTCCCGTCACGCCACATTTTCTACTTCATATTTCTTCACCCATTTTTCAAAATATATAATACTATTTTTTATTATAGTTGACATATGATATTATTACTTTCAGGTGTACAACATGGTGATTTAATGTTTATATTCCTTGTGAGGTGATCGCTCAATAAGTCTAGTAACCATCTGTCACCATACAAAATTGTCAGGGTAGTATCAACTATTTAACTTCACTTGTTTTTAAAAATATGTAATTATTACTTTTGTAATACTCTTAAGAATTTCAATGACTAGGTCAAGCACATCATCTTTTATTGACTTTTTTCTTAATTATGCTCTATATTTCCCTGTGTCTTCACATGACTCATGCTTGTTATTATATTAAATATTTTGAGTATAAAATTTTGGGTTTGCTTCCTTATGTATGTAAGCTGTCTTTTGTCTAGTAGTTGTTAAGGGGCTGGTCATTCAGATTTCCCTAATTGTTAGGGTGAACCATGGCCAGGTCACCATTTACATGATCATGCTTTAGCCCTACCACCAGCCTTTTCTTTTCTTAGCTGCCTTTTTATTTTTGTTGCATTTGAGCTGGGGGAAGTTGGTTAAATTTTCAAATATTTTATGGTTCATCTTGGGGTTCAGCTTCCTCACTGGTCTGGAAAGCTATACCCACGAGAATGTGCAAGACCTCACTAATCCTCTCTGCTTAGCGTCTCCCACCCAGCTGCAAACCTTGGGGAGAGGGATTCTGGAACAACAGGTGTGTCCACCCACTTAGGTCTCAGGTGTATCTAACTTGGAACTATATCTGGTTAGGGAACATTTAGGTTGTGTGTCATTTCATTTTTTTATACATGTCTGAAAACACTACCTCGAAATACCTGTCAGCTTTTTCTTCTGGCTTTTATGCTGTAGGCAAATCATGAGGTTTAGGAATATATTCAACTATTTCAATTAAATAGCATAATCATTGATGCATGTTTTTCTACTTCCAAATCTTGCTTTTAGAATTAGTCTTTAAAAGAGTAACTGAGGGCATTTTACTCTATTTATATCTTTTTGAGTGGACAGTGATATCCAAAAAAGAAGGACACCCTAGACATGAGTGTGTTAGCACTGCCTCCCAGGGGTTCCCAGATCCAACGGGGAAAGAAAGCAAAGGTTCATGGGAAGGCTGGCCACGTCTCCAGCAGCTCAGATTGCCCCACGTGTCAGAGGAATTGACTGTGAGGAGTATCTGGAAAGTCTGTCTCTAAGAAACACTAAATCTAAATTTCCTGAGACCCGGAGAAATGACTCAGTTAGGGGATTCTAGCAGGCGGAAGCACTGCCAGATTTCTTATCTTATAATTTCTGATCAATATTGAGGGCAAAAAAAACATTAGAGGCTTTTCATTTATGGCATCCACTGTTCCTATTTGCAGTCACCAACTAAATGAGCTTAATCTATCAATTCTTTCAAAAATATCACTACGCGTAATTATAACTTAAATGTCACAATTTTCTTGAAGTTCAGTTGATTCCACAATACAAAAGTGCCATGACATTGCTTATAGTTTAAGGTCTGTAGGTGTAAACAGATCTTTAAATGCTTTGATCACTGAAAGAGAAAAATTCTGCCACAGGGGGAGATTTGCTTCCAGGACATGGTCCCTACCAGCCAGGTTACACTGAAGATCCCTAGAGGCAGATTCCTAAACAGAGGTCAACGTCAGCAGCAGCCCCCTTCTCTTTGTTCGCTGCCACCATATCAGGATTTGGGGTCAGAGTTTTCTGTGCGGGAGAATATGTGTTGACAGATACTGATTTATTAGTCGATATGATTATTGCTTTACAGAACATTACCATTTCCATGCCATGCACTGCGGCAGGATGGGCCACAGTATAAAACTCGGCTGTAAAACAGGAGGGAATCTTACCTTTTGTGACAGCATGGATGGACCTGGAGATTATGATGTTAAGTGAAATAAGCCAGTCAGAGAAAGACAAATACCATAGGAGCTCACTTAAATGTGGAATCTAATGAGCAAAACTGACGAACAAGAAAAAAAGTACCTCTGAAACAATCCTTACCTTTTAGTAAAAATGAACATTTAACTTGTTCATTTTCAAGTTAAAATATGCCGTATATGTTCACTTGAGTCTATTTACAAGGTTTGAACAATTATAGGACTTGAAAACAAAACTTAAAGTCATAGTAGAGAAGCTTAATTACTAAACCTGGGAGTCAAATAAGATTTTACTTATTTGCTTCCTTAGTTAACTAAGTGTGTTTTCATGCTAACATATTTCATTTTCAGAGGGTCTTTTTTAAATTAAATGTTTTTACTTTAAGATCATTGTAAACATTGTATATAATTGTAGGTAATTCATATACAGTTATATGAAGTTATACAGAAAGATCCCATATATCTGTTACCCAGTTTCACCCTCTTGCAAAACTGTAATAGATATCCTAACAAGAATACTGACATTGATGCAGGAAAGATGTGCGACATTTTCATCACCACACAATTCTGTAATATTGCCCTATTATAGCCACATCACTTCATTCTCATGCACTCCGTCCTGCACCCCTGACAACCATTAATCTGTTGTTTATATCTATAATTTTGGTATTTCAGGGATGCTATATACATGAAATCATATAGTATGTCACCTTTTTGGGATTAGAGTTTTCACTCAGCAGAGTTTTTGGATATTTGTTTAGGTCATTGTATACATCAATAGTTCATTTCTTTTTGTTGATGAATAGCATTCCATGATATGAATGTACCACAGATTTTAGCAGCATTTAAGTATATAATACAATATAGTTATCATCACTATGGTATCCATTAAATACCTAGAATTTATTCCTCTTGTAATGGGAAGTTTACAGTCTTTGACCAGCATCTCCTCATTTTGACCATCCTCCAACCCTGGCCAACCACCACTCTACTCTTTGATTCTGAGTCCAGCTTTTAAAAACTTGTACATGTTACTAGAATCACACAGTGTCTGTCTCTGCCTGACTTCTCTTAGCATAATGCCCTCGAGGTCCTTCCATTGTTGTCACGAATGATAGAATCACACCCCTATTAAAGCATAGAGCACTTTACTTTGTAATTATAGTTTCCTTATATGCCTTCCATCAATTTCCACTCCTCTCTCTAGAAGGGCCATGCACAGGAAATGTTTTTCAGCATAACTGAGCTTGGCCTCTTGTGGGACTTCATGTGCACGAAGCCATAGGTGGTGTACTGTTGTTTTAGTTTCTGGCTTCGTTCTCTCCCTCTGCGCGGGGGATTCTGTTGATCGCTGTTGGCACTGTTTTATATACAGATATCCTCTGAGCTGTATCCTATTAAGTGAACACTAATGTGTGTTTGTGCATTCCCTTCTTTGGACCTTTGTTTCCAGTTTGGAATTATTCTGAATATTGTTATGATATTCATAGACATATTTGTGGACATATGTTTTTATTTTTCTTGAGTAAAGCTCATCGGTGATAATTGCAGAATCATAGAATTAGTATATATTTAACTTTATAAGAAACTTCTGCAAATTTTACCAAAGTGGTTCACATTCCCGCCAGAAGTATGCGAAAATTCTGGCTGAGCTACATATTTGTCATCATTTGTTTGGATCAAGCCTTTTTTTATTAAAATTGGTTTTGTTTTGTGTGTTTCTTTTTACATTTTCATTTTCATTTTAGGCATTCTAGTAGGTGTGTGGTAGTAAATATAAATATAAATATAAATATAAATTGCATTTATTTTACATTTGGCTGATGACCTTAAGTGTTTCTCTGTGGTATGAATATACTCTTTTGGAAAATGTATTTTAAAGTTTTTAGACATTTTAAATTATTATGTTATTTTATTGAATTGTAAGATTTCTTTAAACTACCTATACATCCTTTGCAAAAATTTTCTTTTAATCAATAGTTTGTCTATTTATTTTCTGAATAATTTTTGATGCAAAAAGTTATTCACATGGATGGAGTTAATTTATCTTTCTTTTAATTTCTTCTTGGGTTATTGCTTCTACGTATTTTCTCAGAAACCTTTGCCACCTATAAATCATAAATATATGTACCTGTACTCTCTTCTAGAAACTTAATACTATAAAATTTTACATTTTATGTCTCTGATCTATTTTGAATTGATATTTATATATGGGGTGAGGTAGGGGATAAGAGCTCTGTATTTTTTACACATGATGTCTAGTTAGCCAAGTGCACTTGTTATGAGGCTTTCTCTCTTTAAATTACCTGGGCAATTTGTCAAACATTAATTAGTGTATACACAATTTTGTCAAAGTTGTGGTTGGTTGCCTGTTTCGTTTTTGCCTTAGTTCCCTGTGACCAACCTGCCCTGGAACGTTGAGTAGAAGTGGGCAGTGAACATACGTATCTGTCACGTCCTCTACGCTCATTTGTAAACACTTAAATATTTCACCGCGACGTATGATGTTAGGTACAGGGTTTTGAAAGATACCCTTTATCAGATTGAGGACGTTTAATTTTATACCCAGTTCACTGAGATATTTTATTTTAAAAAATTGTTTTAATTTTGTCAAGTGCTTTTTCTGCATTAAATGAGATGGTGATATTTTCCAATAACTCTATTAATGTAGTGAGTTACATTAACCATTTTTTCAAATGTAGAATAAACTTACTCATAATGCAGTTTCCATTTTATACAGTTAGAATTAACTTGCAGTGTGTCCTCCATTTGTTCCTGATAAGCCAGTCATTTTGTATACCATTGTGCCCCACATGTAATTTATCCTTTCTGTCACCACTTTCAAGGTCTTCTTTCATCCTTTGTTTTCAGCAGGTTGACTATGATGCACTTAGGTGCGCTTTTCCATGCTTATTTGTCTTAGCATTTACAGAGATTTGGGGACCTGAATGTTTACTTTTAAAACGCATTGGTAAATTTTATGCTATTATTTCTTCAAATATTTTTCTGTTCCACTCCTTTCCCTTCTAGGAATACAAACACATGTTTTATAGATTTACAGTTACTTAGGCTATGTTATTTTTAATTTTAAATCACTTTTATCTTTGTTTTTTATGTTTTTATTTTTACTTTTTATTGTTGTTCAATTAGAGTTGTCCCAATTTTCCCCCATTGCTCTCCCCTTTCTCCCCCCCAGTCAGTCCTCACCTGTTGCCCATCACCATGGGTCCTTTATACATGTTCCTTGATTAGACCCTTTTTTTTTCTTTTCCTGTTATCCCTCTCTCCCTCCCCTCTGGTCACTGTCAGTTTGTTCCTTATTTCCATGTCTCCAGAACTATTTTGCTTGTTTCTTTGTTTTGTTGTTGTTGTTGTTGTTGTTCATTAGGTTCCACTTATAGGTGAGATCATATGTTATTTGTCTTTTATTGCCTAGCTTATTTCACTTAGCATAATATTCTCCAATTCCATCTATGCTGTCAGTAAGGGTAGGAGTTTTTTAGATTAAATCATTTCTATTAATGTACACTGAAGTTTACTGATTTTTTTCTCTACCATTTCCAATCCTCTGTAATTGATTTTTCATCTCAGATATTGTCCATGTTCTAAAATTTTCATTTAAATTTTTAGATTTCTATTTTACCTCTGATATTCCCATAGATTACTTCATTATAATTATGGTTTAAAGTCCATGAATGTATTTATTTACTTATTTATTTTTATTGTATTTTTTCCATTACCCTTTAGTGCCCTTATACCCCCCAGCAATCACTACACTGTTGTCCATGTCCATGAGTCCTTTTTCGTTTTTGCTCCACCCCTCCATCCCCTAACCTAACCCTGCTGCCTGTGCTGTCATTTCAAACAACTGCATGAAAGACGTGGGTGCAGATTCCGTGATCTGAATTCCAACTGTTTTTCTCTATGGATCACAACTTGTCTGTCTCTTCAAAGGTCTAATTACATTTGGTTATTTGCTGGACATCATAGATACAGCATGGATTATGTTCTCATTAAATCACTGACACTATTTGGGTTCTGTCAACATTGGTTAGTCTCCTCTTTGGCTAGGTCTTTTTAAGTTGTGAACTTAGTTCTAAGGCCTGTTCATAATTCCACTGTTTGGGTCTCATGCGACAGAAGTGGGTGTTTCTGTGGTCTTAACTGAATGACTGATATATTCAGTGACGTCTCCGAGCTTAGGTGAGCTGAACTCTCGTTTATTCCATTTTGCTAAACCACTGATACCACCATTCACCCGTCATTGTCATTCCTCTGGCAGGCGCCCCCTGCTGAGCTGAGTGTAATCTGGCCGATGGTGAGTGCCCACACAGATGTGTGGGGTCCTCTTTCTGCACACATTCCAAAGTTACCGGCACACGTCACAGACTCTCACTGTTTGACTTCAGGGTCCCAGAACCCTTGCTCCCACCCTGCTCTCCTTCGATCACCCAAATCGCTGCTCTGCTTCTGGTCCACTCCATGCCAATGCGAGAATCTGCTCAAAGCAGAAAGCCAAGGCAACTTTGGTAACATTGATAAGCTCCCCTCACTTGTTTTCCCTTTTTTTTTTCTTCCAAGGGTCATCCTGTGTTACGTGTTGTTCAAAGGGGGTGGATCCTGTTTCTTCATATGTTTTGTTCAGTTTTGTAGTTTTAAGTAGGCAGCAAGCTGGAGTAGCAGTGATTCTATTTTGGCCAACATTTCAGGTCAACAGCATCTGTTTTCATACAAAAATCATTATATTACTTCATAAAACTTTCTTTTCTACACAGTATAATTGAGATATAATTGACATATAGCACTGTATAAACTCAAGGTATACAGCATAATGATTTGACTTACTATTATGAAATAATTACTACAGTGAGTTTAGCTAACCTTAATTATCTCATAGGGATCCAAAAGAAAGAGGAAAAGGAAAAAAAGTTACTTTTTAAGTAGATTAAAGCACCTTGGGCTTTATGAGTGAATTTCTGCTTTGTAGTGTGCTTGTGTTATTTAAATTGTTTAGATATCATGTTTAATAATCTGGCTCTATTTTCTCATGTAGCCTTGTATTTTTATTCTGTAAGATGGTACAATTACCACCAACTTTCTAAAGCTGTTTCAAGAATAAAGGACATAATCTTCATGAAAGTTCCTTGGAATGGATCAAGTGTCAGAAAATGAAAGGCATTATTATGGGGCACAAGTAGAGTTTACTTCAGGCTTTGATCACCAATTCTGTCAGAGAGAAGTGGAAATTACTAGTTCTAAACAGCATTTCCTCCCTTTAAAGTTTCACGATAGAATTAAACTGAAGAAAATGAAATTATGTCTTATCTTTACTGAGTAAGTAAAGATGATCTATTCTAAACTTTTAAAGGATTAGATTAATGATAGGAATTGTCCTGAAGTGAATCTTAATTCCTAAATGGATATAGCTGTGAGAGTGTAAGTAGTCCCATAAAATAATATGAATAAATTATTTTAGAAAATAATATAGAATAATTATTTTAGAAAGATTCTGATACCTTCAAATATGGTCCTTTGCCTTGCTAGTGACTTCCTCAACCTCATTCTTTTACCTACCATGTCAGCGAATTGATCTCATCAAAACTAACCATGGTGGTCACCAGCAGGGTTTTATCATTGAACTAATATTTTGCCCCTAGATAGTGAAGCCTTTTTCCAATTTAAATTAAAATACTTTCTTCTATGGCAGCTATGGGTTATTTTATTTAAAAGTTTAACACAGTGGTATTATTTTTTTTATCTGCAATGAGAATTCAAGAAACAAATGATTTCACTCACCAGACTATTTCCCCAAGGTTCTCCTTTGTGAGCAAATTAGTTTCTTGAAAATACAAGCCAAACATGTTAGTCATAATTTTATGGTTCTATAAAAAGTAACAGTGGCAGAAGAATGGTTGGCACGGAGCACAAAATCCTATTAGAAGTAAACATCTGCGGCAGCCTACGAGAGGTGCACGCCACGGGGATCTATTACAGGGCTAATGATACTCCCGAGTTTTCTGGGGATCTAGAGGAGAAACTCCGTTGTCTCAGAGAGGAGCATCTACTCCTTCCCAATTTAACAAAATTAATTTAAATTCTCTGGCAGCTTTCACACCATCTGCAGGGGGTATGCTAAAGGAGGAAGAGACACGGAAAACATCCAAGCACCAGTTGGAAAGGGTAACAAGCAGGCGGTTTTAAATCTGATGTGGAAGGGAAGAGTAACCTTTTATTCCCAGAAAGGGATTCCCGAAAGGGATTCCATTGCTCTCCCCTTATCCCCCCCCATACCCCACTTACCCCAACATTCCGTAAAGTGACCCCGGTTTTTTTTTGCTGATGCTGCATTTTAGGAGAGATGTTCTAGCCAGGCATGTGGCCAAGACTGGAGAACTAAAATGATACGGAGGATTTTAAGTCTCTGCCTGGAGTCACGGGACATTTAGTACCGCCGAGGCCTGGGGAGTTTCCTGTGGTTTGTTAGGAGCACCGAGCAAGACAATTGTCCGTCTTTCCTGAGGAGGGGGGAAGTGGAAAGGGAGAAAAAGCGTACTGCCTATGGGTGCTGTCTTGTTAAGGAACAAGATCAAAGAATGACTGACGGATAGAAAAAAGGGCACAGAAAGAAATGGAAAGAATAGACCATAAAAAAATAATAATACAATTTGCCATAATATCTCTTGATTTTGAAATCCTTTGTGGGCCTACTTCAAATTTCCATCAACTTGGCAAACCATTCGTGCCCCCGTGCAGTGAAACAGATGTAGCTTTTTCAACCGGTGAAATTTATTATGAACACATTACCCAAGTGCAATCAACTTCTGTTCACCGGTTACCTTGGCCAACAACCCCACGTAATCAAACAGAAAACCTGGTTCACATGTTAATGTATCAAGATGGAAGCTATTATGGAAGGCAGGTTTAAGAAACAGTTTGGACCATGTTTCTCTGGGTATTTTTTTCTCTAGCAAGCAGGGAAAGAGGAATTCCTAGCTCTTTTATTACTACTTACAGGGACCAGCATTTTCACTCAAATGGGTCTGTGTATTGATATCGTCATTTACGAGCTCCTTCTCCTCCCCCTTTTTGACACTTAAAGATATTTACTCTATTTTTGAAATCTACCTAAATTTTATTGGTACTAACCTAGAAACATGGTGGAGCATAAGAACCTCAAAAACAATTTTTCAAAGCCTAACAAAGCATACACACACACACACACACACACACATACACACAAACCTAAATATACACTCTAACCTCCCTGGGGGACAGGTTACTGCCCCTTGTGCAGCTAGATCGCCTCCACAAATCCAGGCTGGAAACTGAGCCAAAACAGAGCCAATCACCAAGATCATGTCAATATAATTTTCAGAGCAAAGTGAGATCTATAAAGTGTCACTTACAACAATTGTACAACTTCTCTAGAGAATATTTTCTCAAGACAGAGGGCAATATGGGTGGTCAGAGGAATATATAGCCGCTAATTTTTCTTTTCCAGCAATAACCAAAATCTGGTCATCTTTGGTATAGTTTGGATTAAATTATATTCGGTGGAATGATGTGAGAGTGTAAGCATTTTTTTTTTTTTTCCTTGTTTCCTTGCCTCCTTCTTTCCTTTACATCCCTCTTCCTCCTCCACTTTCTTTTTACTTCCCCTCCTTCCTTCCTTTTCTTCCCTTCTTTCTTCCTCTTTCTTTTTTCCTTTGTTTCCTCCTCTTTCTTCTTTTTTCCTTTTTCCTTCCTTACTAACACTACACAATTCATTTACAGAGTAGCTTTTGGAATAGAGTTTTATTTACAATTACCCACTATTTATTTCTCGAACATTTCTAGTAAATGTTGACACTGCACTCTATCTGTGCCCAGATTTATCAGTGGACATTTAGTAGTTAAAATAAGTAAAATTTCTTTTCAAATTAACATAGTTATTACAAATTTTTTAATTGTATTTTGTATTTTCTCCCTTAAATAGAAATCATTTCTGCCTGCCTGGCTGGCATAGCTCAGTGGATTGAGAGCGCGTGTCCAGTTTGATTCCCAGCCAGGGTACATGCCTGGGTTGCAGGCCATAACCCCCAGCAAATGCACATTGATTTTCTCTCTCTCTCTCTCTCTCTTTCTCCCTCCCCCCTCTCTAAATAATAAATAAAATCTTTTAAAAGAATGGCTTCAGTTAAAAAAAATAATCATTTCTACCTCTGTATAGTTTGGCTCAATTTTTTTAAATGCTTATTTCTTATTGACCTGTATAAACCTCTATAAATATTCACATTTATCTTACATTCACCAAATATTTGTTGAACTATTATTACATATCTAACTTTTGATTATCATTTGGGAGTAAAGAGATGTGCCAGACAGTCCCTGAAGATATACACACATATTCGCAGTAAAATATAGGTAGGACAATAGATGTTTACACAGAATACTTGGGGTATTCTTGGGGTTTAAACAGAATATTTTTAGATGTTTACTGCAAAAGGTAGAGAAAATTCCACAGAAATGGTTCACATTTAAACGTGGGATTGCAGGGTGAGCTGGAGCTTCTCAGGAAATAAAAGTGTGAGGGTAAGCAGAGCATGTTGGGAGCAATCCACGGTGATGTTAGGAGCCTAGGAGGAGAGGAGGAAGGGAAAGGCCGGAAGTATTTACTTATTAGCAAAGAATTGCTGATATCAGGCACTGTGTTATGTCTATTCCTACTCACTGGAAATACAGTCATGAACAAAACTGGAAGAATATTCATCCTTAATGGGCCTTAATTCTGTTTGGCTTACATTGGCTTTTCTCTCTGTAGGATCTTGAATGCTTTTCTCAGGAGTTTGATGTTCATCTAACAGAACATTAGAAGCCATTGTGGTTTTATTAAGTTGTGAATGACACAGATAAACCCACATATAAGAACAAGTGTGTCATTTGAACAGATTAAGGAATAATGAAATATGAAGTAATATTAAACAATATGAAAAAATAAAGGAGAAGCTGTAAAGAGGAGGGAATATAACAGAATGGTTTAAAAGATGGAATTTATATGGCTTGGGGACTAATGGAATAAGACTACATAAGAGCAGACAAATATGAATTTGACATTTCTAACTGAAGTGATTTGAGTCTTCCAAAATTGGAGGGGGTGGGCTGTGGGCGAAGTTAAATCCTATTTTGAAGTCCTGGATAGAGAATAAAGAAATGTATTTGAGGTGAGTGTGGAAGCTGTAGAGGAAATGAACTATAATGCTGGAATACTGATGCTTGTAAAATCTAGGCTTCGGGAGAAAATCTGAAGCTGAACCCATGTGGCTCCATCTAAGGTGCGTAGTAGCTGAAATTCGGGAGATGGAAAAAGGTCCTGTGTGAAAAAGAAGCAGAGGTATCAGATTTTTAAAGGCAGGATGTAGGCTATTTTTTAAAGATTTTTTATTTTTTACTTTTAGAGGGGAAGGGAAGAGAAAGAAAGGGAAAGAAACATGTGTGGTTGCCTCTCAAGGGCCCTTCCCTGGGGACCGGGCCCACAACCCAGGCACGTGCCCTGACTGGGAATTGAACCAGGACCCTTTGGTTCATAGGCTGGTGCTCAATCCACTGAGCTACACCAGCCAGGGCTGGTTTTGGTTTTGGTTTTCTTTCTAATATGAAACCCCTTAGAACTGGCAACACGAGAGTGTTGAACTTGCGATTGCTCTAGTTATTAGTGTGGTTGGAAAGGGCTGTATTTCTAAACATAAAAACATTAAAATCTATCCCAAATTATTTTTGTGTACATCAAATATGAGAAGATTCTCTTAAGTGTGTTTTTGTTCATAGACTTGTTGCATAAATGGTCATATTCTGAATTAACTATACCTCCTTTTTAAATCAATCAATGCTCAATATTTTAATTGTGTATTGGGTGCTCAATATCAGGCTAGATATTGAAGGACTCCTCCGCCTCACATTTGTGTATTGCTCAGAAACTGACCCTGGAATCAATGGTCTGATAGTTGAATATATTTGTTTCTGTGTTAAACGAGCCTTCGAAATTCTTTAAATTTTGTCTTCAGGTTGTACACTGTATGGCACAGAGAATCTAGCTTTTGGCTTTTTGAAAGAATAAGTTATAAGCCAATCTACCAGTGCAGTAGAGGACAGTATTATGGTTAGGATTTTCAGTAGTTTCCCTGGCAAACAGGATCGATGTTTCCATTATGACACAATGCCATAAATATAGCTCTCAACTGCTGCCTGCTATGTTCTGTTTCCCTTACTCTTTGTCTATCTTAGCAAATTTTGTAGGGCTTGACAATCACTGGTGATCTGAGGGCCTGTAATTTAGAATGATGCAGAGGCTCCATCTCAGGGTGTAAACATTTCATTCACTCGTGTGTCAACAGACCAGCCTGGTGTAATTGCAGAGAGAGCAATTTGTTTCTTTTCCCCTCTCCTGTGAGCGAAGAAAATACCCGGCATGCTTAGAAACCTACCTCAGGGGATGCCTTCACTAAGGCAGTTCCAGAATCAGGGAGTTGTGACGCCTGGCTGCAGAAAAAAGTAATGGAGGGCAGTACCTACGCAAACCTTCTTCTGTATTGTAAGATTTTTCTGGAGTCACGTCCTATGAGGGGGGTGACGGGGGGCCGGGGAAGCAAACAAACAAAGGTTACTTTTCTGTGAACGTGATTGAGTTTAAACTTTCTCTATGATGGTATGTTTTGGTCATTCTATTTATTTGTTCACAGGATTTCAAATACTGAAAGAAATAGTTGATGTGTTTGCCTTGATGGAAAGAAAGTAAAGTGGACTCCACGAAAGAGCGTTTTTATCGCTAATTAGTCTTTTTCTGCACGTGTGTGTGTTGTGTGTTGTGAAGCCCCAAGGAATGAATAGACAGCGATGACAAAATCAATAAAAACGAATGTAAGCACAGTCAAGAAGTGTGGTTTGTACACCCTACCCCCCGCACCCACACTTAACTAAAAAGGCAATGACAATAAACCTTAAGTGCCTTGCAGCTGTGGAGTATAGGGACCAGGGAGATCCCTTCCTTCCCTCACTGTTTATAAAGGTTCCCGCTGACACTTTATTCCGGTAATCTGTGTTTCTGTTGTAAGACCAATATAAATATATTTTGTGCTTGCCTTGATTTTCCACTTTATAAATGGCTGCTTTCAGATTTTTAATCTCTTCCTATCTGGACCATGGTTTCTATTTATATGCAGTGAACATGCGTCCTTTTTATACCTAGAGTAAAATCTTTTGACCCATCTCCTAATTTTTTCATCTATGTTTTTTCCTAAAGATTTTATTTATTTATTTTTAGAGAGGGAAGGGAGGGAGAAGAGAAGAAACATCAATGTGCGGTTGCTGGGGGCCGTGGCCTGCAACCCAGGCACGTACCTGGGAATCGAACCTGCAACACTTTGGTTCGCAGCCCGCGCTCAATCCACCGAGCTACGCCAGCCAGGGCTTATGTTTCTTTAAAATAATGATGGCATTTCTCTCATTGGGGCCAGTGACCTCAAAACCAAGAGGGCATGTGGCGCAGGGCTTCATATGATAACATGGCAGGGAGTGAAGATGTAGGGCTAACCGATGGTACCCAGATAGCCGTGTGTTTTGTGATCAGAACGTTATCCCATTTTCTCTCTAAATAAAAAGTAAAAACTGCTGTTCTTTCTCTTAAGGAAAGTAGGAAGGAATATTATTGATTAATTTATCCAATAAGTATTTATTGAGCCCTTTACTACATGCAAGGTGCTGTGCTACGATATGTCTCAGAAAAATCTTGCTTTTGGCAATGGAGACTATATGTAGGTGGCTTAGGGTATATACTGCCTATGAGGGTAGCATTTCAAATGCATGGACTGTAAAATGGAGGAAAAGATTTGGGAAAGGGGAATTAACTACGGCTCTTATACGCACTGTTTTACTGGAGGAATATAATATTAAAAATATGTTTGTATAGTATAATGTAAATTTATATTTGGAAATACCCCAATCCCTTTTAAATGCAAATTTTAGAGTGTAAAACACTGTAATTTTTTGCTTGGGTGACATGAAATGTAAAAAGATTAAAGAACTTTGGCATTAATAGTGTACTTTTCACACTGTCCAGCCCCACCCCCACTTCCTGATTTGCTGAATATGCCTGAAAGCGAATACAAAGGGGAAAACCAACTTGAAATTCAAGTCCATGAATGTGGCCAGGAAGCACTGGTCAAACTCCCATCCCTTTCTCAGCCTGCAGTCCACAGTCCAGCCAGACTGCGCATGTCAGCCTCGGTACCTTCCAGATTCTCCTCTTTCCTTCCTTCTCCCCATAGCCTTTGACAGATTACCCTTCCAAGACCCCTGCTCCCCAACTCTTCCTGATTGGCTGTAGTATTGCTGAGACTCTCCATCGCTAATGCTTTGGCTAGAGATTCAGGTTAAAAATGAAACAAACAAACAAAAAACCTTGACAAAGCACATAAGTGCCAAGCATCACACGAGCATTTTTACACGTAGCATCTGTTCTGACACCAGGACACATTAATATCGCCATCATATATTCAAGCAGCTTATAGCTTGAATGATGGATTACTGTTTTAGGTCACCATCAGTCAACATTTGTTGCACTGAATGGGTTTTTATTTTATGTTGCTCTTGTTTTTCCAAAGGACAAAACATGCAAGCTGAAGTCCAAACAAGGGTCATCATAAAAATATGAGGAATGTTACAGCTTATTTTGCAAGAGCTGCAGCAAGGCCTTATTCTAATAGGACAGTCTTTAGTTGCTTCTCTCCTGCCTTCTTCTCTTCCTATCTCCTGCTCTTTCTCTTAACCTGTTTCTCACTCTCTCTTAATAGTTGTCTCACAGGTACCTCTCTCCGTTATTTGCTATATTCATCTCTCTGTATGTTGGCATTCTCTGCAGCAATTTCACTTTCTTTACCTTTTACTCTCAGCTTTCCCTTAACTCTGCCCCATTATCGTGTTGATTCTTGCCCTAAAGCTAGCACTGTAAGGCCTAACACTCTAAACTTTACATTTTCAAGATAAAATCTGATCACCAGAGCCCAACATCATGTCTGAGTCGAGAACCTGTGGTCAGTGTGTGGCTTGGTGACAGAGAATAGAAGCCTGTCCAGCTAGACGCATGGTGTCACCCTGGACTGCCAGCAGAGTACTGTCCTAAAGGAGGGAACGTGGACAAGAGGTCATCCTAATTACAGCGGCAGGATCGAGCCAACTCTCTTCTGATGTCAGCCCTGTGTTCCTCCCCACACCAGCCTGAGGGACCAACCGTGTTGCAGTCCCTTTTTGGATCCCCACAGCATTCTGTTAAACACCTGGAAATTGCAGATGCTGGTGCATTGTTGGTTGGTGTCCATGACCTTGAAGTGACTAGACTAACATGGCTGGTCATGGACATACCCTACTCTTTCCATCCGAAAGCCAGCTTTCAGTTGGGTGCCATCTAAGACCTGCTGGAGCCAAGCCCCTAGACAGGGACAGAGGGAATAAGGAGACAGAGAAGGAAGATTTTAGATACCTGATTAAGTTGCACGAATAGCATCATGACCTTGAAATAAAGGAAGAGAGCAGAGACATGCAAAGCCATCCTGCCTTATGGTTATTTGTCATTCTTGTGCGGTTGCCAGAGAAAAACGTAAAAATAAAATTAAAAAGAAAATTAAGGCAGAAGCTGCATCAGGAGAGCAGAGTGTTCACATCCAGAGGCAAGACTCTTTCTCTGTCCCTTCTCTAAGTTCAAATGGATCAGGACACAGCACAGTGTTTTAGAGACTGCCCCCCCCGCCCCCCAGAGCCCCAGAGACACCGGACCAGTGAATGAGAGATTGGAGGTGAGTCTTCAGACGTCACCAGCTCTAGATACTCAGGCCCCGTGCCATCTACGTTACCCTGCAACTCTACAATATATTCTTCCCTTAAATCCTCTTTGCAATGTTTTCTTATGATAGTACAGGAACTAGAAAGCAAAACTTACAGAGGTTTTATTTTCTTTCTTTCTCTCTTGCAGTTCTGGCCTCCTTGCTTTCCCCTCCTACACACCCTGGGGAGTCCCCAAGGAAATTCAGCTAGTTTGCCAGTCTGATCTGTGCTGCAATTTCGGCTGGACCACACAGCAGAGTTGTAAGCGCCGTCTATTTTTTTTTCTCCTTTGTACCATTCCCTCTTCTATTTACTTATCACCGTGAATGTTTACAATCCAGTGAGAGGTCATATAAATTTATTAAACCTCTCTGTTTTTTTTTCTTCCCTTAAAAATATGTTCTTTTTAGTTATACCTTTCAACTTCCTCTGATTTTCCTGAATGGTTCCTCGGGGCTCTCATTATTTGGATCTCCCTAGTGACTTAATCTCTACAGCATAGTGCTTAGAATATCTTTAGCTTAAACTGGCACATTAATCACTCGTCTAGCATTAAAGGGTTTAGGGTAGAGCTTCTTTCGATGGAGCTACTGCCTAAATTGTTGCCACAGCAGCAAAGAAACCGCATCTGGTCACCTCTGTTGAAAACCATCTGCCCCTTACCAGCAGCTCAGCTTTGTGGTCACAGTAGAGCAAGTCCCGTGGGAGCTGAGGGATATTAGCAGCAAGAGGACCAGCAGCAGTGTGGACGCCATCCAAGGCAGAGACACCTTTTTCGTAGTTTCTAACCACAGGCCGTACCCAGGGAGAGACACATCAGAGCCCACACAATGCCCCCCTGCATCCCCCTTTGTCTAACTCTAATCATGAGTCTCTTGTGAATCAGCTGCTAAACCTGCAGATTAATTTCTTCCCGTATGTCTGTCTTGGAATTTTTTCATGGTGTTTTTAATTTCTACCCCACTGTTTTCTGACCTCCTTTTCCATTCTTCTCTTTCCTCTTTTTTGTGCATAGATATGAACTTGGAGCCTCCTTCATACTAACTAAGGATTTTTCCTTAGTAATAGTAGAACAGAGTCTTTTCTATTCTGTAGAGATGAGCTTATTTTAGGAAAAATCTTCCCAGAGTATAAAAGAAATTTCTTCTGGATGTTCCACACTGCTTTAAATGTGTCTTTTCTGTAAGCTCTGCCAATTTTAACTTTGAGAACAGGGCTTCTGGTAGGCTCATGATGAATTTCCCATAGTTCCCAGAAAAAATATCTGGCATATATTATGACTAGTAATTATTAAATGCATGAATATGACCCATCTGTAGAGTGGCCAGGAAGAAACATCTCAGAGCCCATGATATTCATCCATGAAAGCATGAATGTCTGATCCATTGGGTAATACAGAGCTCTATTATGTAGTATCTACTCAATAAACTAGATACTACATTCATGTTGAGTCCAAGGTGACTTCATCATTGAAATCTTTGACCTGAACAGCTCTTCTCAACCCACTCTTCCGTAATCATGATTCCCTCACGATTACAGTCCTCCTAGCTCATTCTCTTCTTTTGTTACTTGCTTCATCTTTTATTCTTGCTGCTCATTATGATTCTCCCATGATGACCTGGGTTCCCTTCATTAAAGCTCTTGTATCTGTCATGTCTATGGCTTCCTCAGTGGGCAGAGACACAACAAGTTTTTCTTTTAATGTCTTCATGTGAGTATTTTGGATCTCCTGCAAGGCTGGCCACTCCTTGAGAGGAACCCCCAGACCCGGGGTGTCCAAACGTTTGTTGTCTCTGGGACAAACTGAAAGAAGGTGAGTTGTCTTGGGTCACACATTAAATACATAAACACTATCAAAAACAATGCAATCTCCTACGTTTTAAGTAAATTTATGATTTTATGTAGGGCCACATTCATTGCTATCCTGGGCCACATGCAGCCCATGGGCTGTGGGTTGGACACCCTTGCTTGGCATTATCAGTTGTACTTAATATTGTCAGATTTAAGCCCTGGCTGGCATAGCTCAGTGGACTGAGCTCGGGCTGTGAACCAAAGTGTTGCAGGTTCTATTCCCAGTCAGGATACATGCCTGGGTTGTAGGCCATGATCCCCAGCAACCGCACGTTGATGTTTCTCCCTCTCTCTCCCTCTCCCTCCCTCCCTTCCCTCTCTAAAAATAAATATCTTTTAAAAAAATTGTCAGATTCACAGAAGCAGACGATGCACACTGAGGGGGAATGAAGACTAAGCCTGGACCCGGCAAAAGGGGACAGCAGCTCACACCAAAGACCTACCTATGCATTAGGTTAAAAGTTTCGGTGCATTTGATGACTATTTCTGTTGAAATGTTTTCCTGGTTGCACTTCAATTTTTTCAGACCTATAATAATTTTGGTGGAGAGTGAGGTAGTAAAGTATTTATTACACAAAAATTTCCCTTAAGCTCAGCTGGAACTCCTTTTGTCAAAACTTCTCACTCTCACGTTTTAATGGCAATATCGATACCAATAAACTTGAACTTGCACCTTCAGCTTTCATCCTTTCTGGGACCACAAGATCCTCTTAATCAGGGTTTACCACATGTAATTAATTTCTAGCACCCATGTAATGCTCATACAGCAAATAAAGATTAAATAAATGAACTCTTTTGCTACTAATTATGACTCCCTGAATGTCATGCTGTCATCCAAAACACATTTTAATTATTCAAAGCATATTTACTGAGCAAATATACAACAATAGGCATTTTTTCTAGGCATGAGTGAAGACTAACACGGACATAATCTTCATCCTCACTGAGTTTAACTTTCAATAAAATTGTCAATAAAATGTATTATTATTTCTTCAAAATCAAATTATTTAGACAATGCCCTGACTCGCCTCTATTTAACCTTCAAATCCTCTGTCACTGTGTTATTTTACATCGTATATATTTGATAAGGCCATCTCTACAGACACCACTGATGTTAGAAGCAAATTGTCAAAGCTGGATGTCATCACCAGGAAAGCAAAGACTGGGCACTCTCCCTGATACCATGATTTTGTATAAGCCCTTCTTACTCTCAACTGTAAGAAGAAGAATCATGAAAAAAGACAGAGAAAACCTTGAGTTTGTTGAGTTTTTTTAAAAGATTTTATTTATTTATTTTTAGAGAGGGAGGAGAGAGAGAGAGAGAGAGAGAGAGAAACTTCAATGTGTGGTTGCTGGGGGCCATGGCCTGCAACCCAGGCATGTACCCAGGCTGGGAATCAAACCTACGATGCCTGGTTCACAGCCCGAGCTCAATTCACTGAGCTATGCCAGCCAGAGCGAGTTTGTTGAGTTTTAATACAACACAAATCAATGGATAAATCATCACATTGAACTATTTATCAGGCAGGACAAGCTTATGCTCCTTTTGCATAAAATTGGCACTCAATTTAGAAATAAAATTTGATTTCTATATAAACAAATATAATCAATGTATATTTATAAATATAAATGTATACAATAAAAATATGGAATGTGTTTTTAATTTGAAGCTTATGAAGATTATACCCAGTGCGTTTGATTTTCTACTGTCTGTTTTCTGTTTTAAGAGAAATGAAAATAAATCATAGAAAGTGGAAGAAAGAACAAATGTGCTAAAGAAGGGAGGGAAGAAGTTATAAAAGACACCAAAATGAAGAGATGAGGTAAACATGGGTGGAGGCTTACTTTAAAGGGAAGATACAGATGAATCCCTACTTTACTCAGAAGGCAATTTCCCCAGCTAAAATATCTGACGTGCTGGCATTGAATGACAACGTTTGTTCCTTACTCTCCTGTCCTCTCAGTTCCTTTGGTGTTCTCTTAGGATACTCTGCACTTGTTGTTCACGAGTGCTTCACTATGTCTGTCCTGTTTTGGGAGACAGGGTATCAGATTAGCTGAAGAGAAAATGGAGGAGAGGAAGAGTTGGAGGGAGAGAAGAGAGAGGGCTAAGGAGAGAGAGAGGGAAGGAAGGGAGGAAGTGTAAACGGAAGAAGGAAATAGAGAAAGGATATAGAAAAAGGGGAGAGGGAAGGAAGGGAAGAGAAAGGAAGAAATAGGAAAAGCTGCAAATTCCTAGGGCTGCTAATTTTGGAAAGTTATTCCTGAAAGAATCAAAAAATTGGCCAATATGCTTGTATAAATACTGTTTTGTTTTTTTAACCAAATCCCTTGGTTTTTTTTTGCATTTTCTTCCCACAATGTCAGTTCAACAGTGCTTCTGAGACATAATTTGGTAAAATCAATACATCCAGTCAATCCTGCTTCAAGTCACTGAAGAGCACATGTTCTGTCTGTAATAAAGGACGTTATCCTCTTCTGAATGAGATGAGTGTGGCTGAAGGCTGGGGAGGAGACAAGAAGCACTAATGCACTGCAGCGTTTAAACAAATCAATGCAGCACTCTACCTTGAAAGCCACCAAACAAACATTTGATACCCAGCAGGCCCGGCACTTAAAGCAGCTCCAGGCAGCCACCAGGCCAGCCATTTATTTTCATTCCTCGATACTTTCGGAACATCATTAACAACAGGGAAGCATTAGGACGACAAGTGGGCTGAATTCACATCTGTCTAGGTACCTGCGAGAACTAATCTGTTTGGAATACTAGGGAGCTGCTTAGAATCTCGCTTGTGCTGATGGCATTATCCCGGCCAGATTGACTGTAAACACTATTGCCAAAGGGGTTGCTCCAGCTCTGTCTGTCTCCGTGAGACAACTTTTATTATTTTATTGTTCCCTGCAGAGAACTATCAGGGACTGACTCTGCATTCCAAATTCAGTCCATGCTTTTCCAAGTCATTTATTCTTCTCGTGAAAAATGGGATGCCACTGAAACGAGCCTTACAAGACGAACCACGAAGTGACAGACAACACAGGGTCTCAAAGCCTTCTCTACATGCACTTAAATGTGCTTTTTTCTTCCCCAAAAGATAAACCCTTTGGGTAAATAATCAACCAAGGTCTCTATTTTCTTTTTTGCTTTCAGAGTGTGTTTTCAAGCTTGGTAAATTTTTTAGTAGCTGTCAGAGTAAATTTATTACGAAAGATGTCTCTGTTCTTATGTAATCTGGAGTGGAAAGTCCTGGTGATGGGTTTTATTTCAGTTTTTGAAGACGAGATGTCTAGCATGATTAGGATGTAATAATAGAGTAGACAATATGAAGCCTCTGACTGTCATCTATTATGTGGTAATGAATAAAAGCAGATTGTTCTAAATCATGCCACATGCAACATCCCTTCAGTCACACAGCCAAGGGCTACAAACAGAAAGAAACCAGCTTATTTGAAATTATATGTACATGGTTTTGAAGATTAAACAGGTAGTGGATTAATTTTAGGAAAAAAATAATGCAATAGTTTGTTGCCATAGTGCATATTTTAAAAAATATACACAGAAAGAAATAAAAAAACACAGTTCCCAAAGATTAATGAATAATGTACATAAAACAAAAGAAAACTATACATAAAACAAAGAAAATACTAATATCTGCTTCCTGTGGAGTCTGGGGAGGACCCCCTGTCATTATTGAGGGTAACAGTGGAGGACATACTCAAAGTATGGATGATGGATTATACAGCAAAATGTTTCATGCCTCAAATAGTTTGGGACTAAAATAATTTTATGTATATAAAATTAAATATAACATGGGGCATATACACGCAGTCATAGATTTATAGCTAACCATTGAATTTCTGTGTGTGACTGCTGCAAAGCTCTATCACAAATAACTTGATAAATTACCTGTGGAAATATCTAGTCTGGTTGTGTTTAAAAAGATATAGATTTATTAAGTGAAAACATTTAAAGCAATACCCAAGGTTTCTCTTCTAGAATATGCATGCATATTTGCACACTCAGAGAAAAAGTTCCATAGAACATAAAATAATTTTAAGGAACAAAATCTCATCAAAGGAAACATAACCTTAAGTTAATGGACTGCTAGTATAATAATAATAATTATGGCAAACCACCTTCCTGAACTTTCTGTTAGTAATATGGCATAGCCATTTAGCTCAAGGGTGAGTAATCTGTATGACCTGTGGACCAAATCCAGCCCACTGCCTGTTTTGGTAAATTCTGTTAGAACCCAGTCACACCCATTCTTTTACACTTTGTCTATGGCTGCTTTCATGCTACAAAAGCAGATCAGCTGCCACAGAGATGGTATGGCCCAGAGAGCAGAAAATATTTATAACATGGCCCCTTAGTAGAAAAGGTTTGCCAATTCCTGGTTTACATAGGTTTGCTTGTGAACCAGTTTGCATGGATTAAAATCCTAGCTCAGATAAGGGACCTAAACAATGTTATTTAGTTTGTGTGCCTCAGTTTCCTCATCTTTAAAATGGGGATAACAATGGTATTATCCAGATAGAGTTACTAGAATTAAATCAATTAATATTATAAAACATTAAAACAACTACCTGCAAGTACAAAGATGTGCATGATATGATCAAGTATGGGAATTCTGTTACAAGAGTCACTACTGCTAGTTGTGAGAGTGTTTTCAGGTATGATTCTTTTCCTGAATTTCAAGTTTCAAATATTTTTTGTATATGTATGTGTGTATAATGGAATACCACTCGGCCATAAGAAAGATGCAATACTGCCATTTACAACAACATGGATGGATCTTGAGAATATCATGCTAAGTGAAATAAGTCAGAGAGAAAGTGTGAAGAACTATATGATTTCACTCATATGTGGGATATAAAAATGACAGCAACAAGTAACAAATAAGACAAACAAACAAAAACTCATAGACACTGATAACAGTGTGGTGGTTACCAAAGGGAAAGTGGAAGGAAGGGGAGGTAGTAAAGGGTAAAGAGAGTCAAATAGCCCTGGCTGGCGTAGCTCAGTGGATTGAGCGTGGGCTGGGAACCAAAGTATCCCAGGTTCGATTCCTAGCCAGGGTACACGCCTGGGTTGGAGGCCATGACCCCCAGCAACCGCACACTGATGTTTCTCTCTCTCTCTCTCTCTCTCTCTCCCCCCCGCCCTCTCTCCCCCCCTCTCTCCCCCTCCCCTTCCCTAAAAAGAAAATTTAAAAATAAATAAATAAATTAAAAGGTGTCTTCCATTAAAAAAAAAAGAGAGAGAGTCAAATATAGTAATGGAAGAAGATGTGGCTCTGGGTGGTAAACACACGATGATGTATACAGATGATGTATCTTAGAACTGTACACTGAAGCCTATATAATTTATAGTTTATAACACCAATAAATTTAATTTAAAAAGACTAAAAAAAAAAGATTGTAGGACCCCATCTGTGACATTTGATTAAGAGAAAAACATGGGTTTAGACTCAGTCATCTTATGTCTCAGAGTCCAGGATGGAAAACAGAAATTACATTAGGTATTTCAACAAAAATAACTCATCACAAGAGATTGGAAAATTGGCAAAGTGAAAGGAAGCACTATTATAAATAGTAACTGCAGGAGGCAACTATACCCTCCCTCACTGCCCACATTCACTATGTTGGTGAAATAAAGGGAAGAGACTGGGATTATCAGAACCTAGAAGCTTGGAGACAGGCAAGACAAAGCTGAGATCGGAGTAGCCTTATAGAACGGGGGCTTGGGCCTCTGGGCACTATCCAGCTGGTACTAGCAACCCTGAGAGGGAAGGGGGGGATAATGAGGGTTGTTCCAGACATTCCAATACATAAAATTAAAAACTGGAGATTAGAACCATGTCAAATTTCATTTTATACAAGTAGTACGCACCAAATGCAAGCTGTTGGCTACTATTTAACAATTCCAGCATCATAAATGAAATAAAGAATGAAAAATTATTTCTAAAAAAGCCCACTATTTGAGTTAGACTTACAGATAACATATTAGATGTTCTTGACTGGCACCGAACTTATAGAAAAAATCCAGCATTTTAAGAGAAGGTGCCAGGTTTGGGAGAGGTGTCATGGAAACAAAGTGGTAAGGAGGAGCTGGAAGAGAGAAGGGGGATAAATGATGGGAGGCTATGTTTGGGCAACAGAGGACTGTTATGTTCTCCCTATTTCAAAGAAGTGATAGAAACATTAAAAAAGTGTTTAATGTGGAGGCAACTTTGAAAGTTGATAGAATGAAGAAGCTTTTTGTGACAGGTTTCTTTCTACCAGGAAGAGAAAAAAATTAATAAGAGGAAGTCACCCACTTGAAAGACTATAAAAGGAAAAAGTAAACTCATTATTCTCTCCCCTTTATATCCACCTGCCCCATACCACCCAGCTCACTCCCATGTCACGTCAGCCATGGCACACTACTGCTTAAGTTGCCAATGGAAGTTTGGGTACCGTGCTAAGCCCTCCATGTCTGTTTTATATTTTTTTTTGTTTTAGCTTCATTCTGTAACTGCCACCTTACATTTTAAGTTTCAGGAATACCCACCTTTTTCTGCTTTCCCATACACATTGTGCTACTTTGGGGCTCATGTGGCGCCTTCTTTCTGGAACAACATTTTCCCCTTTCTTTGGGCAGGTTGCCTAACTTGTTTTCATGCGGTGGGCCTCTGTTTGAGTTTTCCCTAGAGAACTTTTCTAATCTTACTTGCCAAGCTGGGTATTTCTCCTCTCTATCCTTATTACATTATGTGCATATTTCAATCTTGTCATTACAGCATGTCATTGTAATCATTTATGTTATGAATGCCACCCTCACTGCAGCAAGGTCATCAAGAGTACAACTCATGTTTTATTTATATTTAAATACCAAGCCAGATAGCATGATGTCTGATATGTAGTGAGTACTTATCAAATATTTTCGGAAAGAGTAAAGGCATGAGGGACTTTTACTATTTGCAATCAAATTTCTGAAATAAGCACGAGTTTACATGACATTCTCAAGAAGATGATGAGTGTCTTGTTGATGGTGCATCTACTACTCAAAAGTCCAAAAGTTGCCATAAAGGGGGGGGAGAGAAAGAAAGAAAGAAGAGGAAGGAGGAGGAGGGGGGGGGGGGGGAGAGGAGGGGGAGGAGGAGGAGGATAAGAGGGAAGGGGAGGGAAGGGAAGGGAAGGGAAGGGAAGGGAAAGGGAAGGGAAGGGAAGAAGAGAGGAGAGGAGGGAAGAAGAGAGGAGAGGAGGGAAGAAGAGAGGAGAGGAGGGAAGAAGAGAAGAGGAGGGAGAGGAGAGAGGAAGGAGAGAGAGAAGAGAAGAGAAGAGAAGAGAAGAGAAGAGAAGAGAAGAGAAAGAAGAGAAAGAGAAGAAGAGAGAATAATGAGTTGGGAAGCACACTTTTGCCAGAAGTTCTGCTATACTGTAGTAATGACTAGAGAAAGAAAGATCTTGAGCATACATTTATGCACCATTTAGGCTGTTGATGATAATGGTTTTCTAACTAACTTCCTTCTCTGTTTTTTTTTTTTTTCTTATGGGAATACCTGGGCTACAACTCCTTAAACAAACTTGCTTCAGTTCAATTACTTAGAATGCTAGAAATGATATGCTCTATAGAGCTGTAAATCTTAGAGCAAGTGATGCCGTAGTTGACCAGGGTAATTCCAACTATTTTCCTATACTGTGGCTGTTCTCACACCAGTCAACAGAGAATACTTTATTAACATTTTCATGGGACTTACTTTTCTGTTCACTTACAAAATGTATATGGCCAAAGAGAAGCTCTTCTGCTGATGGTGGCCATGGGGAAGAATAGAAAGGGGGAAGTCAAGTTTAAGAATTACTTGTGCCAGACACTGTGATGGATACACGTATATGTATTACTGCATTTAATCCCTGCAGCAACTCTTTGCTATAAATATTATCATATCTGTTGTAAAGATAGGGAAGCTGAGGCTAATAAAGTTGAAGTAATTTGACCTAGCATATTGCTGCATAATTTACTTCTATAAAAATCAATGGCTTAAAACAAGCACCATTTTTCCCCCTTGCAGTTGTGTGGATCATCACTTTGGTTCTTCACCTGGCCTCCCTTTGGTCAATCATGTAGCTATAGTCCTCTGATAGCCCAGCTGGGCCTGGATGGTGTAAGATGAGGTCACTCAGGTGTCTAGCAGGTGGAGATGACTATAGGCTGGGCTATGTATTTCCCATAAGCTAGTCTAGTTTTGTCACATGACAGCTGAGTTCTAAAAGCAGCAAGAGAAGAGGTAAGTCCCAATGCACACTTTTCAAGAGTCTCCTTGTGTCGAGTTTGCTAATGTCCAATTAGTCAAAGCAAGTTACCTGGCTTTGATAGAATAAAGCTTTTTGTGACAGATTTCTTTCTACCAGGAAGAGAAAAAAATTAATAAGAGGAAGTCACCCACTTGAAGGACTATAAAAAGGAAATAAACTGGGGTCAAGCCCAGAGTTACTGTGAGAGGAAATTATGTGAAGGCAAGGATACAAAGAGGCAAGGTTTGTTGGGAGTTATTACTGCAACAATCACACAATTCATTAAGTGGCTGAACTGATTTTATTTGTGTGTATGTATATATCTCCCCTTGAAAGATATCAGTTTCCTTTTGATATCTCATAATTACTTTAAACTTGTTGTGAACAATAACATTCTAATTTTTACATATTGAAATACTGTTAAGGGTCTTATTTAGATGAGTGTTAACCATGACTCAAAGAGATAATGAGTTTCTAGTAAAAATTTGTCAAAAATTAAGCTATGGCACATATAAAAAATAATTTAACAATATGATTATTTTAAGATATTTGGGGGTTGGAACGTGTATATAATTTGCAGAAAAGACCAATATATCATACCTATTTTCCTACCATTTACATTTATATAATTTTCTACAAATCTTTAATTTGAAGACTAGATTATAAAAGAGAGCAAAGCAGAAAAGCACATTTTAGTATTTCAAGGTAGTAAATTAGATAGCTTTTCTATTCATTGTTTCCTAGGGGTGTCATTGGGGAGAGAGAGAGAGAGAGAGATTTGGGAACTTTGAAAATTTTAAAGGGGATAAATACTTTACTACTCAAGATTCTTAGACTGGCAGCATCAATGTCTCCTGGCAGATCTTTGAGAGGCAAGGTCTAACCACTCCCCCTAACTTCACCTCCTGGATCAGAACCTGAAGTTTTATAAGATTATCAGGGGATTCATATCCATGTTAAAGACTAATAAGCACAGTGGTTGACCAGTTGTCCCCTGTGCTCAGAAATATAAGAAAGCCATCTCATTTAACTGTTGCTTTGCAGGCCCAGTGATTAGGAAAAAATCAAACAAGACCTCAGTCACTCCATCCTATGTGACAGGTGAGTTGTCTTCTTTTCCATAGTTTCAAGAAACATCAAACCCAGTAGTTACTGTGAATAGTGCATTTTCAGTTTAGCTCAGTCCCCCCGGAGCAAACTGGCTTCCCTCACCTGAGCCTAACTTTGAAGCTCTGCATTTACGCCTTGATGAATAGCCATGCCACTTACAGCTTTCCAATCCAATCCCTCCTCAGTTAGAACTTTAAATGCCTGTTAATTTTTATTTTGATCCCGAAATCCTAAGTTTTAATGTATATTGACCACAGTTATCCTAGGTCAGTATTTTTCCTCCCCCCACCACCCATGTGTGATGTAGCATGCTACTATTCTACTTTTATAACTTCTCTTGTTTTGATCTCTGGCATCATCACTTCACCTTAAACTGCTAAAGCAGGAACTTCATGTCTAGCTCATTCCGTATTGCATTACTTCTCAATATGTTGTTATTTGCTCTGTATCCTTGACACTTCTCACCTCTGTTTTCCCCTCTCAGCAATTCTTCGCTACTTTGTGGCATGTTCTTCTTTTAGTCCATTAACATATAAGTGGAAAAAAATTGGCCTTAATATTGACCCTTGCAGTTCTCTATTTTCTAGTCTTCTGACTCCTAAATGGTTTTCCTCAACCACATGTTCTTTTTAGAACAAATAATCCAGCTCTATCTGTACTTAAAAATGCTAAAAAAGGGGGCATTGAACTCTACTATTTTTAACTATAAAACATGATTTAGCCAGGCTTTTGAGTTTAATGAAGTGTAACTCATAAAAGATTATACTTGGCCATTGTACTGGGAAGCAGGATGCCTAGCCGACCCAGATGGGGAGAGGGCCAGGAGAGGATAAATGCCATAAATTCCACTTAGCATTGCTACTAGTTCTGAGAAGTCTTCATAAAACATATGAGGACATTCTAAAATGACTAGGGTAAAGCACTATGAGGAAGTCAGAAAGATAGATTGGGTTGTCTTTTCCAAAAAATAATTCTCATGCCACTATTTCCAAACCAATTACAAAACTCCAATTAGTCAATCAAAGTTTCATTGGATGTCTTTTGCTCTATAGCAAATGGTACATAGGCAAGGCAGTGCCAGAGAGAAAACATCTATGATTGTTACCAGGGTAAAGATATAAAAGTGCTTAAGGAAACTCACCAAACTAGAAGAGCTAGAAATCAGGTGTCAACCTGAGGTCAGCGATTGAAGCCAGAAAGACCTAAGTTTAAACTTGATTTCATAGCTTGCATTGCTTACTCTACTAATGAACAATAACAGAATGAAACCTTCCAGTCATACCTCATTTTTATTTGCTTTTGTGTTTCTTCTTTCAAGGATTATGTAACACATATGTAAATTTTGTGGATTTATCTATTCTCTTTATGGACTGTGATACATAAGGTGATATAGGAAGCCTGGCTAAGTTAAAGTCTTTTTGTTTTGTTTTAATCTTAGAACAAAAAATAGGAGTAAGTGGAGGAGGAAAAGTACAGTTTTGGGCCTTCAGAATAGATTCACTTAGTCAACTTACATAACTGCTATAACTTGCTATCTTGGACAATCCATATGCAAATTGCAGAGTATATATTCAATTACAACAAATATCTATGTTCATTTAAAGAAAGAAAAAATTTTAATAAGGGTTGCTTTGCCATATAGGAGCTTTAATATTCAGTAACTGTTTATGGAGATAATAAAAATATGGGATATAATTTCACATGAAAGACATAATGGCTTATTAGATAAATATGGTAGCTTTAATTCAGCTCAGCCATTAGAAAGTCCTCTGACCTAGGGAATGTACCCTTATGTGTTTTGAGCCTCAGTGTCCTCCTCTAAAAAATTGGGGATAATCACATTTAAAGAAAAGTATCATTTGTGTGTCAAAAGTGAATAAGTGGGAAAGAACAGTGAGTATCTGACTGTTAATAGAATGGCAACAAGGTTTATTTTCACTTTTAATAATTATAATTTTGATTATACAAAAGAGTATCTACATAAGGAAGGAACTTAAATTAAAGCATGTAGCTTAAACCCTGATTTTATAGGGGCAGTTACTAATGATGGGTTATTCAGTTCTCCAAATGACATGGTTCTGGTCCATAACACTACCTCCATCACGACATGTGAAAAGCATGTTGTCATGGCCCCATGAGTCTAAGCATGAGAAAACCAGAAAATGAATGCCCATGTTATCAGTTTTTCTGGGTTCAAATCCCAGCCCATTTCTTACTGAGTGTTGCCCTGGGAGTAAATTATTTAAACTCTTGGTGCTTCTTCTATCACATCTCTAAAATGGGCATAGTAAACTAAATGACTCAATAGGGTGTTATAGGACTAAGTAGTTCATTCATAGCAAACATTTGGGGCAATACTTCACGTGTAATAAATATTAAAAAATGTTAACCATTATTCTATTTAAATCTATTGCTCAGCAGGAAATTTTCTTTATCCATTTTTTCTTGATTTTTCAATACAATATATTGAGTTTTCAACTCTTTGTATGTTCCTATATTTGATAAGAAATCCACCAAAAGAACTTAAAAGAACCATCATTATCTACTAAAGATCTTGTAATAGAGTTGGAGAAGTGACTTGGAAAAAATGATTTAAGATCATTAAAAAAATAACATGCACTTATTTCAGGATTGAGATTTTGCAAGTTGACATGCTTCCAAATCAGAGCAAAGCTAATGTTCAGTAAACAGGTTGAAGACTAGGCCTTTTCTCTGAAGAGAAAAGGTGAATTTCAGTAAAGCATTTGAAAAAGATAGCAGGCGTGAATAAAAAGACACCGTTTCAGAAGCGGGTATGACAGCTACAAAAGCACATGAAGAGGAAAGCAGCAGTTGCCAGGTTTCTGATATTTTTGCAGAGTTTGCTATTATATGCTTTATCAATAACTGCTTCTGGTTAGCCCAGGCAAATCAATTAGGAAATAATTGGCCAAATGCCAATACATACCAGCTGTGAAACTACACAGAGGATTAAACATATTCGCTTTCTTCCTCATGAGAATAATTCAGCATTCCTAAATGCATGGTCCAGTGCATGAAAATTGCTTCATACTTTCTAAATAGCCTAAGGCAATGAAAGGATATGTTTTCAGGTACCAATTAGTCAGGTTCATTAGTGTTAGACTTTTACTAAAACCATAAAACAAGGCGTATATTCACTAGAATGTATAATAAAAACATGACCTCAAAATGGGGAGGATATATGAGAGAAAATTATGTAGACCTTACAAAGATTCTGTAATCAAAACCTATAGATAATTCATTTTTTTAAACATCTTTTGGTATGTCTTTGCTTTTTTTAAAAAAGATTTTATTTATTTATTTTAGAGAGGGAAGGGAGGGACGGAGGGAGGGAGGGAGAGGGAGAGAGAGAGAAACATCAATGTGGGGTGCTGGGGGTTATGGCCTGCAACCCAGGAATGTACCCTGGCTAGGAATCAAACCTGGGACACTTTGGTTCCCAGCCCGCGCTCAATCCACTGAGCTACGCCAGCCAGGGCAGATATTCATTTTATTTATTATTTTTAATAAGGCAAGAATACTTAATATGACATCTCACCACTTAATAAGTTTTAAGTGTATATTACATTATTTTTGACTATAGGTACAGTGTACAATAGATTTTGTGAGCTTATTAATCTTGCTTACCTGAAACTTCATGCCTTGATTAATAAATGCCCATCCCAGTGCCCCCACCCAACCACCATTTCACTCTTTTGAGGTCTATGAATTTGACTGTTTTAGATACCTCACCTAAGTGAAATAATGCAGTAATAGTCTGTGAGCAGATTATGTCAGTCAGTCTAATGTCCTCTAGGTTCATCCATGTTATACCACATTATAGAATTTCCTTGTTTTAAAGGTTTAATAGTATTCCATTGTATACATACACCATATTTTATTCATCCACCTGTTGATGAGCCTTTAGGTTGTTTTCCCTTCTTGGCTATTGTGAATTGTGCTACAGTGAATGTGGTAGTGCTAATTCCACTTTGATATTCCAATGTCAAGTCTGATGGTTAAATACCCAGAAATGGAATCGCTGGGCCATATGGTATTTCTATTTTCAATTTTTGAAGGAACTGTTATCCGAATTTCCATGGCAGCCATACTATTTGCATTCATATCAGTGGTGTGCAAGGGTTCAAATGTCCCCACATTGTCACCAGCACTTGTTGTCTCTTATGCGTATCAGCCATCCCAGCTGGTGTGAGGTAACATCTTATTGGTATTGATTTCCATTTCACAGATGATTAGTGACACTGAGGACTTTTCCATGTACCTATTGGCCATTTGTAGTGTCTTCCTTTGAGAAATGTCTACCCAAGCTCTTTTATAAAAAATATTTTATTGGTTCAAGTACAGTTGTCTGCATTTATTCCCCATCATTCCCACACCCCAGGGAGGTGCTTCGACCACCCACCATGTGTTCTTTATAGTTGTTCCTGAGAACTGTTTCCCCCATTATGCCCTCCCACCTCCCCTCTGGTTACTGTCAGATTGTTCTTAATTTCAATGTCTCTGGTTATATTTTCTTGCTTTTTTCTTTTCTTGATTAGTTTCCAGTTAAAGGTGAGATCATGTGGTAGTTGTCTTTCACTGCCTGGCTTATTTCACTTAGCATAATGCTCTCCACTTCCATTCATGCTGTCACAAAGGATGGGAGCTCTTTCTTTCTCTCTGCTGCATAGTACTCCATTGTGTAAATGCACCATAGTTTTTTGATCCACTCATTACTGATGGGCACTTAGGTTTCTTCCAGCTCTTGGTTATTAAAATTGTGCTGCTCTGAACATTGGGATGCATAGGTTCTTTTGGATTGGTATTCGGATTCTTAAGATATAATTCCAGCATTGGAATTGCTGGGTCAAAAGGCAGTTCCATTTTTAGTTTTCTGAGGAAATTCCATACCGCTTTCCACCGTGGCTTCACCAGCCTACATTCCCACCAACAGTGCACTAGGGTTCCCTTTTCTCCACATCCTCTCCAACACTTGTTTGTTGATTTGTCTAACCAAGCTCTTAGCCTATGTTTTAAACTGGGTTTCTTTTTTACAATGGAGTTGTAGGAGTTCCTTATATATTTTGGATATTAACCCTTAAAAATATGCCTCAGAAATACTTTTTCCCATTCAACATGTTGCTTTTTCATTTACTGATTGTTTCTTTTTCTGTGAAGAAGTTTTTGGTAGATGTAGTACCACTTGTTCACTTTTTGTTGTTGTCCCCTACGCTTTCCAGTGTCAAGCCATGAAATCATTGCCAAGGCCAATGTTATGAAGTTTGTCCCTACATGTTTTCCTAGGAGTTTCACAGTTTCAGCTCTTATGTTTAAGTCTTAATACATTTTGAGTTGATTTTTGTATATGATGTAAGATAAGGGTCCAAACTTATTACATTTTACATGGGGATATCCAGTTTCCCAACATCACTGTAAAAGAGTCTCCTTTTGCCTATTTCCTTTTGGGTATTCTTGGCACCCTTGTTGAAGATCAGTTAACCACATTTGCCTGGATGGACTTCTGGCTCCTTTGTTCTGTTCCATTGGTCTACATGAGCAATTTTCAAGTGGTGTGCTCCGACAAGTTTTTAAAACAGGCATGCCTTATTGTTTAGAGCCTTCTGCTCTGCTGTCTTGTGATGCCATTCTCCCATAGACATGCTAGCAACCTAAAAGCATAGGCATTTGGACTGAAATTTCCTAGCTATTAATTTCTTCTTACATGTAAGTCAGTGTGCTCCTGCCTCTGCATATGTGTGCATGTATATGTTTAACAGTCACCTCTGCAATGATAGAAAAACAAAACAATTTATATGATTTACAAACATGTCACTTTGATCAGGAGTTACTTAAAGATGTTCCCTTTGTGACCTGGTTTGTCTATTACTTCAACATCATTTGAAGACTATATCCTGCCTCCTCCAAATACACACTCCATTTAAATTACATTCCCATCAACATTTTACACAGAGTAGAATATCCAAGCAAACATTCAGCCTGGGAATGCTATGCCTCACAGTAAATTGAGAATAAATTACCCATGTAGTTCATGCATATCACATTGCATTAAACAAGGAAACAAATTTATGTAAAAAGGTAGCAACTGTGTTTGCGTTAATGCTTAGTGTATTTGATAGTATAACATGATGTTTGATTTTATTGGCTGGGAGAAAGTGCATATATTATAGGGGAATCTTAAATCAGAATTTTAATATTGCACATTCTACAGATGCCACTTCATAAAGTCAAACATCTCTATCTTGATTCTAGAAGGCCAGGAATTTAGAGCTATACCACCAAACAGAGACCTGGATTTCCACATGTTTTCTACTTTCCTTCTATACTCTTGTAAGCAAAATAATATGTATGAAATATGTATTGACGTAAGTACATGATACTTACATAAAGCTTATTGACTGCCAGTTTTAATGTGCTCTTCTACAGCTTTATGTTTTAGGCAGTTCATAAACCTCAGCTATTTCTGTACCAATATGAGCAACTCATGAGAATGAAACATATCAATAAACTAATTGTATCTACTCGTGTCCTTTATTAGACAGTAGCTTAGTAACTGAAAAGCAGTAATGCTTTTCTAATTATAAAAGTAATATATACATCTTATAAAATATTCAAGAAGTAAAGAAATATGATGTAATATTTAAGCTTTGCACCCATACATACTCTTTTGAAATTGGAATCTCAGTCTGTGTACAACTCTGACTTGAAGTTCATGGTTTCAAGGCTTACCCGTTTGGAGGATTTAATAGAACCCCGGTGACGTGCATCAGAAGCAGCAGTGGTGGTCTGGCGCCACAGCTACCATCAGCACTTTCTGAAACAGAGGCTCTCCCTTCCCACCCCTGCTCCTTTTGGAGAAACAAAGAGCATCTTAGTCTCTGCCATTAGGACAGTTATCTAGACCAGGGCAGTTACTTGGTGGTAGATATTTATTCCTAAAACTACTAAATATTCAGTTAATTTCTAATTTTTTAATAGTTTGTTCTCCTGGACTGTCACCTCAGGAAATGTAGATTTTCTCATGAATAGTTATGATATTTCTATGACCTAACACTCTAGAGTGGAGAGTCAACAATAAATGATAAAATGAGTCTAGTGGAGGGATTGAGAAAAATAGAAAAAAAAAGATCTCATGCTAAAAATAAAAATTGTACAAAGTAAAAATAAGAGTTTAAATTACTTAGTACAGTTTCTAAAATATAGAAGGAGCCCAATAAATATCAATTCCCCCTTCCTTCTTCTGTTTCCTTCCTTACACACTTGAAGAACTAGTCCTCAACATATTCTGCTTATTTGGAAGAGAGGTTAACAGCTTATAAGGCAATAATGATGCCTCCAGAAATTCAGCCTAGTTGACTGTGCAGTAGTTTTCAGCCATGTCTTCCACTGATGTGTACAGTGATGCCCTCAAGCCAAAAAGGTGGTCTGACTAGATGTAAACCTCCCTTTATCCCTTCCTCCTTTGCCAAGATTGTGTGAGAATAAAAAAAAAATACATTTATTAGGTCATTAACTACAGTGCCACACAATGGGGCTTTCAACAAGATGAAGGTACACTAGCAGGTCAGGCTATTAGGAAATTACTCTTTTTGGATTTTTCTCCTTTTGAATGCGGCTCTCCATATTTTCCTCCTTACTGTTTTGGAAAGATCATTTCCCAGGTAAAGGGGCCCTGCCCTGGAATGGGAAGCACTGCAATAGGCATTGGGGATACGTCTCTTTTGTTCCTTCCATTCACTTTCCCTACACTCTTCTCACTCATGGAACGGGAAAATCTAGGGGGAAAAGATTAGGGTGTGAGCTTAACAGGAAGAGGCTGAGGAGCCAACTAATTATACTTCGCCTTTAACTGTAAAAGTTAGCCTTGCCTCTAGGCTAGGAAATTTGTTTCCCCATAACTCCATGATACCCAATCCACTTAGTCAGATTTTGCTCAGAAAGCCATGCCTTTGCATGTTAATGGATTTTTGTTTGTTTGTTTGTTTGTTTGTATAATATCTGAGTATTGGTACCAAGCATGGCTTCCAGGTTAAGTCATGGGCTTGGGGACTTTTACTAGGCTTTGGCAACAATGAGTATAATAAGCACAAAAACTGTCCTTTGGAACAATGACTTTCCGTGTGGCCTGTTCTGGACTTCCTGCTTCCCAGTTTGCAGATCACTGGGTGAGGGGAGTACTGTTGGAACACGCACTGCTCCAATGGTTGTTCCTTCTGTGCCTGTGGTTAAGAGTCCCCTCTGGGGCAGGTCCTCCTTCTTGTGCACAATTTCTCCGTGCCTTGACAGTTTCTCCTCCCTGTTGAGCAGTTTGAAAGAATATGTTTCTTTTAAATAGTTTTTAAAACATTTATTTTGGATTTTAGATTTATCCAAAAAATCAAAACACTCAGATAAGAAAAAAATAAGAATAATGTTATCTTTATATCATTCAGGGTTTTTTCTAGGCATGTTGTTATTGTTTGTTTAATGAAGGAGGATCAGGCCTGTTTCTGTTTGCAGTATGGTATCTATGAATATGCCAGAAAAGTTATTAGTATTTGGACATGATCCATAATAAGTAATCCATGGTCTGTGTCAAGTCATATTAAGTAAGAAATATATGATAATTTAACAATAGAATCTTACACGAATTAAAATAATTATATGTATAAAATAATAAAGTTTAGTTTTGGAAATCATGTCTTCACAAAATATGTGGTCTGTCCAGACAGTATCCAGCAATGTACTTTCAAAAAGAGAGACATTTAGTGATACAAGAAACATTGTACACAGGGCAATGGCACCTCAGTCCCCTTCAAAGTAGGCACCTTGTGACCTCACACAGTTCTCCTGATTGCCATCAGCTGCCCCATCGTGTTTTCCTGAATCTCATTGGTGGTCTGAAATCTCTTCCCTTTCAGAGGTGATTTTAATCTGGGTAGGGGGAATAAGTCACCAGGGTGATTTGATGTTTCACACCAAAAAACTCTGCACGAGATATGATGTATGAGTGGGCGCACTGTTGTGATGAAACTGTCAGTCCCCAGTTGCCCATAGCTGCAGCCTTCTGAATTATCCAAATAGTTTCTATGAAGGAATGTTCAAGCTTAACGTAAAATTGGATGCCAATTTGTTACTCTACTCGCTCAATCACTTTGAATGTGATGGCCACACAGTACACATGCTCACTCAGTGGTGTCTACCACCCCCACTGAGTAGTACAGTGAAATAGTCATTGTTCACACATGCGCATTCCAGTCCACTCTCCTTGGCTGCCAGGTTACACAGATGTTGAGCAAACTGTTCTTGTTATGTTAACAATGACTGTACTTTTTCAGGACAGGCCTATTATAACATATCTGTCTGATAATTGAAATATCTGGACCATGTCTGAACTTGTTTCTACTGGCTATTTCTTCTCTTGGTTATGCATCACATTTTCGTGCTTTCTCCCATGTCTCATAAACTTTGATCCAATACCACATATTTTGTATAAAACAGGAGTGGAAACAATGGTAATAATACATTTCCTAAAGATTATACCTCTTCTTCTGTCAAGCAATTAATGTAAGGAATTGATTCAGTTTAGTCTATGATTGAACTTCGCATGGAACCTATAGATTCTTGTGGTAGACTCTCCATAGGTTCCATATTAATCAAAAAGGGGAAAGCATCCTCTCTTTAAAAGGCTTAGACTTTGATCACCAGAATAGCTTATTTCACTTGGCCTGGCCTGTTCTCGGACGTGAGCCTATGCTACTTACCAGTGACTCATGAGTGTCTCTTTCAGGTTTCCTGCTCAATCTCCAGCCACAGACGGCTGTTGCCTGGCACTCATAGTAAGGCTCTGTGCACTTGCAGAGTTTCTCTCAGTTCTATTTTCCTGCCCACGGGTGTCAGCAGGCCCTTTGTACATGTGACCCTGGGTGCAGAACTTCCATCAGGATTTCTGCCCGTCTTTCCTCTGGTAACCACCATGGTGTTGTGTGTGTCTATGAGTTTTTGTTTTTCTTGTTTGTGTATTCATCACTTGCAGTTGTACATCTCATATTTGAGTGAAATCATATGGTTGTTAAACTATTTATGTCTGACTTAACTTCACAAATCATTTTCAATAAAGTAGCCAAAAACATACAATGGAGAAAAGAAATCCTCTTTAATAAATGGTGCTGGGAAAATTGGAAAGCCACATGCAAAAGAATAAAACTAGACTACAGTTTGTCTCCATGTACAAAAATTAATGTAAAATGGATCAAAGACCTTAATATAAGACCTGAAATAATAAATTACAGAGAACAAAGCATAGGTACTGAACATACAGACCTTGGCCTTACAGAAGATTTTATGAATTTGACCCCAAAAGCAAGGGAAGTAAGGCAAAAATAAATGAATGGGACCATATCAAACTAAAAAGTTTCTGCCCATCAAAAGAAACAGCTCACAAAATAAAAGACAACCAACTGAATGGGAAAAGATATTTAGGAATTTTTCTTTTTTTGCTTTATTCTCAGCATCAGCACTGGGCCTGATTGATAACATTCAATAAATAGTGGATGCATAGCATTCCAGAGCAGTTTTGCACATGAATAAGCTGAGGTCCAGGAAATTCTATGAACTCAGACAAATGACATGCAAACTGGGGTTCTTGGTCTCCTATGTGAAGCTTGCTTTCCTTTTCCTTCACTACATAAAAAATTACCTTGTCTAGAAATCCATGGCTAATACAATCTGGGCAGCCATATCAAAAGTGGTATATTCCTCTATGAAACCATTTCAGAAAATGTACCTTATCTAGCCACTGTCCTATTACGTTCAAGTTTATCTCTCTTCAGGTGCCAGAAAGGATGTGACAGGAAGACAAAAATTATCTGCAACACTGTAGACTGTGACAGTGTCTATGGGTGTTCTGATCAAACACCTCCATGGCCTTTATGAGCGTTTAACTGAAGTGGAGAATTTCTGCTCAGTGTAAGATAGGGACATGGTGCAGGCGATTAGACAGCTGTATCTGCAGTATGTCCTGACGTATCTTCATGGAGTTATTACAGGAGCAGCCCTGGGTAATCGAAGGGAGGTCACAGCCCATCGGCCTGAACATTCTTCAGGACACACTGTCATCTGTCATAAGTGAGTGATCACCCATACAGGAGAAGCCTCACTTCCATCCAGCTTATATTAGATTTATACTAGTGCACACTGTACAGGGGGGAAGAAAGAATGAACAATAGAGAGGTGGCAATTAGCCAGGAAGAGGCATGGTGGAAACAATGGTCAGAGAATACTGTGATATGAAAAAGGCAGTTTGTGAAGATGTCACTAGTAAAGAGGTGACAAGATCATAACTATTAAAGTCTCTGAAATATTAAAGAGGAATGGATAAAACTTTCCTGGAATGGGGTACAAAAATATTAGACTTATCCGTAAAGTGGGTTTTGGGCCAAAGGACTAAAGGCTAAACCCACCTGTGATGCTCAGAAGAATAAAAATGTAGTTGTATGTTTACCAAGTGCCAGTTGTATTTATTCCTGAATCTGTATATGTCACACTTACAGAATAAGTAGTTACAGGAAAATTTTAATGGCATAAAACTGGGTTAAAACTTAAGTTTTTATAGTCCCTAGTTATGGGGTCCAAGTTCTCTCACCTCTATAATAGATATATTATTACATACACTAAAATTTTCTTAAAATAATTAAATGAGATAAAATATGTCTAAATATTTAGCACATTTTCTCATATATAGAAGATTGTCGAGGTCAGTTGCATCATTCAGGACACCAGCAGGAAACTCAGATTCTCTCAATGCAGTGACTGAAGAGATTTCAGTAAAAGCACAGTTACAACACACGTGTGCAAGGTTAAGGAATGCAGAAGCATCCAGTGTTGAGCAACAGTTGGAAACCGTTACCATGCCTAGATTCTAGGAAGGGATGTAGTTTTACGAAAGCCACTGCTCACAAGAACTGGGCCTTAGGTGAAGGAACACAACCGTGAACTCACAGCACAATAGGAAAATAAATGCCTTGGTCTCTCTCCCTTGTCACTGGATCTTCTGCCAGGCCTCCCATTAGTCTAACCCAAATGAGTCTGTATGGCCTTGTACAGGCCATACGACTCTATAAGCCTCATGGAGCATAGATCAGGTTGGAAAAACAAGTAGACCTACAGAGGCAAATGGAGACTATGCAGCCCATGTATCTATTTATTTGTCTTAAAAGCGAAATTCAGGGAAAGATGCACCAACAATAAAGTTATAAGTTAATGAGAAGACAAGATAATACCTTGAATACAGGTATTATTGTTAAGGGGAAATATATATTGAGGCAAATATTAAGGTTGTAGAAAATTAATATTAAATGTATAAGTGAGTAGAAACCTCATAATCCTATATCACCCAGTCTCATTCAGAGATTTTATATTACCTTAAACTAGAATGGCTCCACTGGCCGGACATCTGCAGTGAATCTTTCCTTTGGTTTCTTCTGTATTCTTAGAAGTGAAAGGGGTGGAGGACAAAGAAGAGTGTGCGCATGTGCGTGTGTGTGTGTGTGTGTGTGGGTGGGGGCAGGGTAAGGACTAGCTCCAGCCTGCTGTTTTAGCCCATCTCTGCTAATTTTCCATAACTTTTGTGTCCACGGCATTTACTGCCCTCTCATAAGGAGTCAGATGATGACCTTGATGCAGAAAATATCGAGATGGTTAGAAGTATACCATGTAGACTTCAGTAATGCTTTACTTCATGGCCACAAAAACAGTAATGAGGCCCATGCATACATAGTTTATGTGCTGCATGAACAGTTTATGTGCTGCATAAACGTGTGTTCAGTTGTTCTTGACATTGAATGCTAGATATCACCCTGGTATCTCCAATGAACTCTCTTCATGAAGGTGGAAACATTTCCCAGGTTAACATAAATACACATGTCGTTGTCATATTTAGAGCAAAAACAAAATAAAACATGAAAGAACTACCTTTGCTCCCCTTCTGGGTATTAGGAATTCTGCTGGTCAATGTCCATGTGCTCTCTCTTAACCTTAACCTAACATCTAAGGTCATGTGATAGTCAAGTGGTTTCCAGGACAATAAAGATCGAAGAGATTTAGGGATTGTTCCAAAGTCACTCAGCTAATTTTGGAGTGACAGTCATGTCTGTCCTATTTTAAAGTCCCCATGACTATTTAATCACATGATGCCTTCTAGATAGAAAAAAATCAACATTGCTGACAAAAGTCAATTAATTATTTTGGCAGTAAAAAAAATGATCATATGAAGATAGTCCTTCTTTACATAGAGAAATGTATAAGCATGCACCAACGTGCTTGTTTATATTTGCTCACATAAAAAACTGTGTCATATCTTATCAATGGACATGGAGCTAGTTTATGGACTAGAATAGAAACAATTATATTTTTGCTAAATTCCAATGTGAAATTTTATTAGATGCCAACAGCATCAATACAAGATTCCTATAAAAACATATTAAAAATTGCCACGTAATCACTGCTGAAAGGAAGTTCTTAAGTGTCTATTACTGTTTGGGGTCTGAAGAGGAAAAGAATCTTCTCTCCAAAATACTTCCCGCCCCCACTGTGGATGGCTAAGTACAATTTCAATAATACAGATGCAGATCACTCCAGCTAGACAGCGTCAGAGAGCAGCCCCATCTCCCAGCCATCCCCCGAAGTGACAAAGTCAGAAAGGTGTGTGTGCTTTTGGAAGCATAGGGTGCGTTTTAAAGCAAATTCAGTTACGAGTAAAAACTGTGTCTACGCATGTGAAGTCATCGTGCAGGTTTTAATAACTGTCCCATTGTGAAAGCAACATCTCGTGTCACCACCAGGCACGTGAAAAAGGAACACAGTGTTTAAGAGAAGAGGGTTCCGTCTGTTCCATTAACATCTAGCATCATGGCCTCCTGGTTTAGAAAGTCCTCACAGACCCCAGCGAGCAGGAAGTTAGAGCTGATATCAGAGACCGAGTTAATACCTACAATGTAACATATAATTATAATTATTCAGGGCATTCTTAGGTTAATGGATATATATATTATTTTCCCTCAGAGAGTGATAATTCAAAAATACTTAATAATTATGTTGCTTTTAAAGTCCGCTGTGTTCTAACCCCTTAGATGTTGTTACCTATAATAATTACTTTGTGCTAATTAAGTTTATTTAATGATCATAGTCAATATTAAAATGACCAGAAGACACAAAGCCAAATACATTCCCTCAGAAGTGCTTCTGAATCAGGACAAAGAGTAGATGACCAAAGTTAAATGCAGAGCTCATCAAAACAGAGCCATTCACCACTCAGGGTCAACAGCTTATTCCAGGGAAAAACAAAGTTCTCTCTCATTCTCTCTCACTCTCCAAGTCAAGGGCCTGTTATTCCTCATCCACCCAAATAAGGAATATTTGTGTGTTTATCAGAGTTAGATTTAATGTAGAAAACTAACAGAGAAACATTGCCACTCTGAGCAAGATAAAATGAGCTGAGAGTCTAGAAGGAAGAAGACTGGTCACTTATGAGAAATGATTGTCTTAAAACTGTTATGAGCAATCATTTACTTTAATCACTATTTTAAAAATTTAGACATTAGAAGTAACATTTTAGGGAATCAAAAAGAGTGAAAAGTTATGAAAATATATCCCACACTCATTGCACAGGGTGGTGGCTTGATAATAGCAAATAAATTTCTTAACCTTTCTTGGAATAAAATTCTCCAATTCCTATGTTTATGTTGTTTACAATTTTTTTCTTTTCACAAGCTAGGATTTTAAACATTCTCTAAACATTCTCTATTAATACTATTTTGTATCGGGGTGAGATGAGTCCTGATAGTTATAACCACAGTGATATAACACAAATCAATTTAATACAAAAGTTTAAAAACAGTTCAATGTCACTACATATTCACAAAAATGGCTAAAATGAAAAAAAGAAAATATCAAGTAATAGTAAGAATATAGAATACTGGCAATTCATGTATTGATGACAGGAATGGAATTTTGGTACAGACATGATGTAGTACTGTTTGCCAGTACCAAAGCTGAACATAAGATTTTACATAGAAACAGATGCGCTATTAGTTGTATAACTAAGAGAAATAATGCAGATGGTCTTTGTGAGACATGTGCAAAAATGATCATGTCTGTGCTCCGTGCATAAGCCAAAACCAGACACAATCCGGTACCCATTAACCATGAAATGGATAAATAAAACATGGTGTTTTAACAATGGAAAATGCATGTGCAATATATATGTAAGATCATATGAATATATATTTTGAAATGAGAAAGAATTATTAATACAGTGTATACAATTTTAAAATCTCACAGCACAATGTCCAGCAAAATTAGCCAAGAAAATGAAAGGTTTTGTAGTAGATGATTCCATGTATATAAAACTCAAAAATTAGCAAAGCTAATCTGTTATATTGGAAGTCGAGACAGAGCTGAAGAGGATAGGCCAGTAGAAAAGGCACAGGGAGACTTCTGGCATGCTGGGAAGGTGTTTAACCTGGGTGTCACCAATAGAAGTATTTTCCTTTGATGAATATTGATAATGATTTCCACTTATGATTTTTTCTTTTCTTTTTTTAAAAACACAACCTTTTTTTAAAAAAAGATTTTATTTATTTATTTTTAGACAGAGGAGAAGGGAGGGAGAAAGAAAGGGGGAGAAACATCAATGTGTGGTTGTTTCTCGTGCACCCCTTACTAGGGACTTAGCCCGCAACCCAGGCACATGCCCTGACTGGGAATTGAACCAGCAACCTTTTACTTCACAGGCCAGTGCTCAAATTCACTGAGCCACGCCGGCCAGGGCTTCACTTAGGATGTACACACATTTCTGAATGTGCATTGTTTAATAAAATGTTCATTTCAGGGAAAATGTATAAGCATAATAAATCAAGCTTCTATAAACTACCCCATCCCTAAAAATCAGTGAGATAAGAGTGAAAATTTCATAAAAGCCCAGGATAAGTGGGAATAATACTATCAATAGATCAGAAATAACTAAGGAGTCTTTGACCAATAGAAAGCCAACAGGATCAGGTATATGGAGAAACTAAACCAGAGGAAATCATAGTCTTAATGGAATGAATAAAGCTATAGAACACAAGAGCTTAAGGTCCAGGTTCAACAAATGAATGCATCGAGGTGATTAGTTAACTTGGAAGACCTATAGTGAAGCAGCTGGAACGGTTACCCTTTCTCTCCCCAGCACCACCAGCTATGCTACGCAGCAGCGTTGGCTGCCCGTGCTGAAACAGACTGAGAGTTGATGTTGAGGATGAGCTGACCCTAAGAATCTGCACACCATGAACAGATCCTGGGATTTTTGACATCGAGATGAAAAGCTACCAATACATGCTTCCCCCTAGGAAGCATCACCAGAACTAGGCAAGCTCCTGTTAGTTACAGAGTGAACATGGAGGTAAATAGGACTCACAAAAATTAAATAAATAAAAATCAGAAAATGGGGAATTATCAAACATTTGAAGACAACCAACATCATCAGAATGGGTATCAGTTTAGTAAGGGAAAGGTTTAGTACTAAAGGACACAATTAATAACATAAGCAGAAGACAGTAGAAAATACATAAGCAATATTAGAATCAATTAGATAACTTGGAACCACTCCACCCATGCAAATAACTAGGTTTTTAAAACAATGACTGCTGTTGTTACAGTAAGAACAAACTCAGAATTAAATAATGTAAAACAATTGAAGAACATACAAATCAGCTTAATAAGCAAACCAAAACTGAGAATGAAATGTAAACTGTCTAAACAGTGTTATATATGGAGGAAAAACTCCAGTTGAAGTTGAGAGAATATTCCTTTAACTATTTGATAGGGTTTTTTAAAAGGAGGGGCCACAGGATAATGAGGTAAGGAATAATCAAATATTAAATAAAACACTATTCATAACTGAAGAGATACAGGACTACCCACACTAGTGAATCCCATAATATAATCAGGGATGAATTTAAAATGTAAAGAAATACCCCTAAACATCTATATAGACATATTATGATAATATTTCATTGATGCCAACATTAAAGACATCCAAGAATATCAGAATTGAAAATAACTTGTTATCTATAAAGAAATGTGAAACAAGTTAACAGTATCGAGTTTTGGAAAACAGTAGAAAAAATATTTTCTAAGATTTGAGGAAAAACACTTTAAAATCTGAAATTATACACGGCACAATACCAACATTAAAATGGGAGAAAAAATAACATTTACATGTGGAAAGACTCAGAAATGTTATAACCAGAGACCATTCCTGGAAGAATCATTTGAAGTGCAAAAATAAACTGTGACCAGAAAAAGACAGAAGAGGAAGGCATAAGATATAGTTCTGAACAAGAAAATCAGTAAGACATGTTTAAATGCTTGTTCATGTAAAATGCACGTACTTTTTTTTTTAAAAAAGGATTTCTATAAAGCTCTGTAGAAAGTTTTGATTTTTCAAATAACTAAATAAATAAACACCAATTGTCAAATCAGCAAAGGAAAAATGAAATAAATAGACAATTTACAGGAGAAAAATATATATGGAATAAGATTAGAAATAATCAATGCATCAAAAAGGGGATCAACTATACTAGTCATTGGGGAATGCTAATAAAATAATGATTTGCTATGGTTTACCTTTCAGTTGGGTTAAATGTATGTGATTGATAACAGCCTTAGAGAGGCTGTGAGGGAATTGACACTCTCTCCCATGATTTTTATGAATGAAAATTGCAAGTTCTTATTGATAGAATCTGACACTATCTACCCAAATCAAAAATTACATATCCCTTTATCTATAAATCTCATTGTTATTAATCTAGTCTTAAGACATGCTTGTACCCAGGAGTAAATATACTCCTGATATATATTCCTGATTTACATGCAAAAATATTAAACACAGCATCATTTAAATAGCTAATGATGGAAATAATCTGGATGCTAATCAATGGAGAAATATTTAAATGTAAAAATGTATTTAGGCTCTATATTAGATTATATAATTAAGACTACTACAGTAGACTTACATGTTCTGATGTACATTAGTCTATAAGACTTACAGACATCTTAACTAAGAAAGGCAAATTCCAGGACAAAATGTACAGGTTTATTGAAAAGATTTAGAAAGGGGTATGTGTATGTGTGTGCATGCATTTATGTATTCATAGAATATTTCTAGGGAAATGCTAAAACAATCCTATTTGCAGCAAATTATTCTGGGAAAGAGTGAACATAGGGAGGATTTTGGAGGGGTTTTATCCTTATTTACATTTAATTTGGCTCTGGTGACAAGGAGATATTCAGAGATGGACCACAGAAAAATGGAGGCAAAATCCACTGTAAGTGCCTGTTCATGTCTTTGCTTTGGCCTTTTCGCCCTGCTTTTGTCCTGGCTTTATCTTCCCACCTCTCCTGAATGGCAGATTGAGGCAGCAGTCCGTTCTTCCCTTCCCACGGGTTTCCCTTTGTTACACTGTTTCCCTTCCGTCTTGCTGGGCAGAGTTCAAACATCTCTTCCCGGAAGTCTTCCTTGACTCTCCCTTGCTTACTGCCCCTCATCCTTCCATCACGTTACTGTTCTTGTTTGATTTTCAAGACACTGATCTACATCTAAAATTATGCTTCACATGCATTTATTTAACTAATTGCTGCAGGTGCCTCCAATCTCAGCACGCAATGTGGACAGACTGATGTTTTATTCCCACTGCAATAGCCCTGGTGGCAGTACTGAGCTAAAATGAAGCACTTAATAAATATACACTTGATGTATGAATGGATAAGTGGAGGTTTCAGTTTCCTATAAGGTAAGGACATGTGTGAAAGAAGCTAAACAGCCCTGGCTGGCGTAGCTCAGTGGATTGAGCACGGGCTGGGAACCAAAGTGTCGCAGGTTCGATTCCCAGCCAGGGTATATTCCTGGGTTGCAGGCCATGACCCCCAGCAACCACACATTGATGTTTCTCTCTCTCTCTCTCCCTCCTTCTCTAAAAAATAAATAAATAAAATCTTAAAAAAAAGAAAGAAGCTAAACAGGAAGTTGGATTATTCATCACCACTCACATCGGTTTAGTGATAATAGAGTTCTGAAAAGCAAGGAAGATCATAATATGTTTTTTGACTTTGTCCTCTAAAACCAGTATTAAAGCAGACTTCTGTAATGTTTTCATTCAAATTGTTTTTGTTGTTTACTCTATATCACATTAAGAGGAAAAATAACGGTATTTTGTTTCCAAAGGAAAATACCAAAGCCCTTGGATCCCGATTATTTGGAGGAACATATGTCTTTTCATAGGTGAACAAGTGTAAACGAAAGTTGGAAATACTTCAGTTCAATTAGGTGTATAACCCCTGGGAGGCGACACTCTCCTGCGTCTGTCCAGATATATGTTCCTGAGGACATAGTAATGCATTTTTTCATGGCGGCAACATACAATTGGGGTAACTAGATGAAATAGTAATCCTAGTTTCTCTAATTTACTCCCGTAGATATATTGAAATGTCCTAAAGCCAGATGTTCAAGCTGCCAAATTGAACAGTGAAACTGCCAAATCTTTGACTTATAAGCCAAGAAAAAACGAACCAGCTTTGCTTTTCTAAGTTTCACAAAAAAATGAGGTGTGTATTTCCATTTTCCCTAATGCTTCTTTATTCCAGGGTTTTATTAGGGGTGTGATGGATAGTTTGAGAAAACCATATAAAAATATAAAGATAAAATGAAGGTCATTCCTTAAAAAAAGAAAACAAACCTTTTCTTTTAGTGGCCATGTCTTAGCAAGGAGAAGCACAGAACCAGGGAGAACTGTACAAGAGGCAGTGAGCAGGAATCATTGTCTGAAGTCCTAGACAGAATGTCCCCTGCCACGGAAAACAGACATACTCATAGCTTTTATGCCATTGTTTTGGCTCCAACAGTATCTGAGAACTTTATTCTATCATGTATTGAAAAGCGTGAAAATATTGGCTGGCTGGAATGAAATGGTTTAAAATACATGTCAATTTATTGAATGGCCAAAGAGCTTATATAATTACAGTATTACCAAATTCACCATCCTCCCCATCTTGTTTTCTCATACCTTTCACCTTAGGACAGGATGGGGACATCAATAACACGCCATCCCACCCACGCCCACCTCGAAACAGCTCTAGAGTAAAGAGAGTGTTTTCGGAGGGGAGGGAAACATTTTGAATAATAATGCTAAGAAGGACAGTCACAATCGCCGCATAAAAAGCTCTATTCTTTTAAATGGCAGGTTCCTAGCACCTGCAGTTAGGTAGTTTTTTATATACTTTTTTCTGAGTAGTTTTGTATATAGGGCTTTCTATTACAACCTGGATGCTTCTGGGTGTATTTGTAATTATTTATTGACTAATAGCTTAACGTTTCTTATTTTGAAACTGAACAGGGTAATATGTCGTTCCTCTTCTAGACTCAGGCAAGAAGATTTCCTTCTCCGTGTTCTGTGCTTTGGATGGTCTTACTTTGGCCTCCCTCCACCTGGGCCCTTTCTCATGGAGTAAATCGTCTATGGCCAACTGGATGTACCTAATAAGAGGCACAGTCTTCCTTTTTAGATTAATCTTTGGCTCCTTGGAACCCCCAAGCTCCATGCCCCTGTGGCTCACGAACCTCTTCCTTAGATCTAGGGAGACCCAGCTCCAAGTGTGCACCCAGGTTTAAGGGGTGACTGAAGCGAGGCTCTTGGTTGGATGTGAGGTACAGAATGGAGCCGAATCCATTAGGGAGGGACTCCAAACAGCGCTGGTTGGAGGCGAAAGGGCCCACTCTTCCTACACGAATGTGGTCCAGCCCACAACACTGGAGAATTGGACATTTCTAAATGTGATCTGACTTTTCAGGTCGTTGTGATTATATATTAGTTGAGATAGGATGCTGGAACAAATTTTAGTCAACAGTTTAACAGTCGTATGTGTGCAGGCTTCCATTTGAATTTTTCTCTGGGTCTGACAAATGTTACTGGAGGCCTGGTAAAAATTGAAATACCATAAACTTGGAGTGAGATGCAATTCTGTCCAAAACTCAGTTCTTTAAGCCTGTAATAACTCATTAGTAAACAGCAAAATTTCATGTCTCTCTTGTTATTAGAGAGCTTTGTATGAATTAAATGATATGTACAACATAAGTGAAGATTCCTTCATTAAAAAGATAATGAATAAAGAGAAAAAATTGTAAATAAGAACTACCGTGGCTTAGGAAATATGCTAGACAGTTATAAAAGACAGATGAGAAGGCTGTAATCCTGGCCTTTAAAGATTCGAGGTAAATAAAAATGAGCAATGAAGTTACAGGGGCCATGATAGAGATATGTACAGGAGAGAGTAGAAAATTTTTATCTGTGGTGAATATGGAGAGTGTCATATCGAGTAGCTCTAAAGTTGGGTTTTAAAAAATATTATAGGCAGGGGAACAAGGTGAATGAGGGCAAAGAGAAAATTAGTCTGTGCAAGTCTGTAGCAAAAGCTAGGGGAATTACCTAGTGAGGGTCCCATATGACAGAGAGGAATACTTTATCTTATGGGTAACTGGAGCATGATTCTAGAGAGTCATATATTTTATTTATGTACTAAAAGAAAACTCTGAGAGCTAGCCATTTCTGGCAATATACAGAACTGGATATCTGGAGAAAACCTCCTAGAGTTGGACAAATTAAAATCCCACATTAAATATTAAGAACATCTATTAAATGAATGACTAGAATTGTGGGTCGATCAGAAACAACAAGAAACATCTTAAGATACTAGTTCTGAGACCAGCAGCTGTGCCTGCAGCGTGCCAACCAATGAAAGCCTAGGGCAGGAGATAATCCCTGAACCCACCACACAGTAGGCATTCAGATTCAAGATGCCACGATAAAGCTGGGGCTAGCCAAAAGTGTGCAGAAGGGCCACCTCATAGGGGAGTGAATAATAACTAAAGAAAATGGCCTGCAATGGAAGACTTGCCTGTCATTGGCCTTGGTATTGGCTGGAGGCAAAAAAGTTTTCTCATATACCCTCATTGGCTTTAGAGACAGAATTCTGTGTGGCTACATGACCCCCAAAGCTAGGAGTCCCCAACCACCTGGAGAAGTAATTGGAGTGCTCCGTGAAGGACCATAAAGTGGAGTTGAGCCAGAAATGTCCTGCATAGAAAAAGTTCCATAGCATTGGAGCTTACTGTCAAAAAAATCACAAAGCACCCAAAGGAAACTAACCCACATCCCTGAGTGACCAAATGCCATGGCAGAATGTTAGCTCCCAAGAGCAGATTGTGAGGGAGGAGCTCTGGTGCGACCAGGGTACTGCATGGCGGGGGTAGAGAGGGGAAGTAGGGCAGAGAAGGATTGTGAGGTAATCCTGAGGATGCCACTATGGACAATGGGGTCTTGATCCTTTTGAGAGTTCCCGAGAAACCTATAAAATGCCTCCCAGATTTATCTTCCTGAAGGACGGAGGGATACAGTCACATGGATGGCCTGATGCTGAGAGTTGATCTCAGGGGCGCTGACTCTGCGGCACTTGCTGACCGAGCCTGCTCCCATCCAGCATTCGTAGCAGGAGGAAACATGTGGGTGAAAGAGGGGAAGGAACTGAGAAGTACAGATTGGCAGTCACACAACAGTCCCAGGGATGTAAAGTACAGCATAGGAAATACAGTCAATGATATTGTAGTAGCTACATATGGTGCCAGGTGGGTGCTGGAAGTGTTGTGGAGAACACTTTATAAAATATATGATGGTCTAACCACTGGGCTGTAACCCTGAAACCAATGTAAAATGATATTGAACTAAGGAAATGAAAAAGAAAGCATATAGATGCATAATCATGCACCAGGAAAATGTGTGGGGGATAATTTTCCAGGCAGGTGACGAGGCATGAGCAAAATTCCTGGCACAGGAACATCCTTGGTACCTCAAAGAACAGCCAGGCACGGGATGTACCCGGAGCACAGTGGTGCATCGCGAGGCGGGAGGCAGAACTGAGGTTTGGTCTTGTGCTAACAGTCGGGCAACTCTGGCCATCGTGATCCATGGGCAAAACTTCAGTTTTTACCCCAAAGCAATAGGGAACTTTCTGAAGCTGAATGCAGTTATATCATTACAGATTTTTTAAAAGATTTTATTTATTTATTTTTAGGGAGGGGAGAGAGAGAGAGAGAGAGAGAGAGAGAGAGAGAGAGAGAGAGAGAGAAACATCAATGTGCAGTTGCTGAGGGTTATGGCCTGCAACCCAGGAATGTACCCTGGTTGGGAATCGAACCTGGGACACTTTGGTTCCCAGCCCGCGCTCAGTCCACTGAGCTACACCAGCCAGGGTTCAGATTTTTCTTTAAAATGTGCATACAAGTATTTGCACTGGAGAAATGACTGCTCTCACAAGTAGGTCTCCAACGTAACAGCAGACTTTTTGCTGCTTAAGTTATTTCTACATTAGTGAGTCTGTCATCATTTAAATGTTTATTTTTTTCAAAACTGCCTGAGGTACCATCATTCAGGTGAAAGAAGGACTAAGAAACTAGAAGATCTCATCTGAAAATATTGATGAATCAGGCCTAAAAATGTCATACACACACCCCTGCCTAGAGCAAGGGCTGGAACCCAGTGACACTGCCACACTGAGCTGTGAGGGAAGGTGGAGAAAGTGTTTGGCTGTATGCTCACGAAAAATTGAACGATACTTATTTTTACTTTCCTAAACATTTCTTAATATTAATAAATCCAATGATAAATTGGACTTAACACTATTTTGACTTTCTCCCATGTGCCTCAGCAACCTGGAATATATAGTTTGTGAAATGTCACAAAATTTTCTTTTAACAAAAGCAATAATATTTGCCTTTATTGCTTATGAGAACCTAATAATTTTTTATTCTATTTCACTCTATTTTATTATTTTTTTATTTCTCCAATTTCATTTAAGTGCTGGTTGTGACCCACTATATTGATTTTATTATCACTTAAGGATTACTGCATGTGGATGGAAAGTCAGTGCGATGCACTGGTTATCAGCAGTGAAATGAACCCTGACTTTAGAGTAACACTGTGGAGTTAACAATCCCATTATTGTCAGTGCATCCATCTGATGTGTGAGATATTTCACTGGGCCAGCAGCATCAGCATCGCCTGGAGTTTTGTGGACTACAGATAATCTATCTACTCTGTTCTACTGAGTAAGGATCTGCACTTTTACAACATTCACAGGTGATTCACGTAGACATTAAGGTTTAAGAAACCCTGGGCTAGGTGATACTCCAGTAATAAACAACCTCAAATTCTTGGTAGTTTAGAAATGTTTATTTCCTGCTCATGTTACCCGGTCATTGCAAGTAGGTAGGAGAGCTCAGCATGGACACTCAAGGACTGGGAGTAGCTGTAATCTCAAACATTGCCGGCTGTTTTTCCAGAGGTAAATGCAATCTGTGGAATTATTGTCTTTCATCAGCCTACCATACTAGCAAAGAAACAAACTACTGATGTCACTCCTGTTGAATACTAAATGCTTTCTCTCATCTCCATTCTTTTTTATTAAGATTTTATTTATTTATTTTTAGAGAGGGAAGGAAGGGAGACAGAGAGAGAGAGAGAAACATCAATGTGTGGTTGCTGGGGGTCATGGCCTGCAACCCAGGCATGTACCCTGACTGAGAATCGAACCTGCAACACTTTGGTTTGCAGCCCAAGCTCAATCCACTGAGCTACGCCAGCCAGGGATCTCATCTGCATTCTAATAACCCTGCTCTTACCTCAGCTATAACATTTAACAAATTGTATTAAACTCTTTGTTTGTTGTTTCTGTGTTTCTTCTTTTAGGATGAAGACTATGTCGTCTTCTATGTGTTTATATACTGAACCGTTAGGTTCATAAATTTCATTAATTGGTGAGATTCTGTTTTTTTTGAGTTAATAACACATTTAGATTAAGAAACACTTCTGTCATGAGTGTATGTTAGTGATAGAGCCTTTCCTGTAAGTCAGCCGGGCAACTGCTGGGCTAGCTGCCTGCCCGAGCAGGCGGGTACAAAGGAAAGGACAAGAGTCACACGTAGTAACTGTGCTGTTCACTCAGCTTTCACTGAATGCAGGGTCACTCAAAGTAGAACATTAACATAGATTAATATCCTGCTGACCCGCTAACAGGGTCAGCAGGATATTAATGACCCAGGATATTAGTGAGAAATATAATACACACACACAGAGCAATCAATGGCGGATAATGAGCCTGAGTCCCAGAGTCTCAGTGTGCAGGTCCAGGAGACAGCACGGTGGGCAAGGGACTTGTAAGCATCTTGCAAGGAAGGATCTCCAGAGCCAGGTGGGCAGCAGGGCAGAGGAGTCCTCAGTCCAGCAGACAGAGCATCCTGCAGCTGGTACCAAGGGAAATCAGTGTGGCATGGAGGAGCACTCTAGTGTGTGAAGCTAGGCCATCTCAGCAGTGGTCTAAACCCTGCCTCCGTTATACCTTGGAAGTTGTTTACTCTGCCCTTCTGGGTCTTTCGATGAATGCCTTGGCCTCCCTGATGCCAAGTGGGGAATTTGTCCAGGAGTCTATGGGTGGTACTTGGCTGTTCTGCTTGACGCCCCTGCTGGCAAGCGTGGACCTTCCCCAAGAGCCTATGTATGGGTGGCCCACTCTGCTGGCACAGCTACTCTGACCATGTGTGCAGGTATCTTAGGTGTGTCTCCTTGCCAGACGTGTCCGTTCCGAGTTAGGTATTTTCCTTCTTGAACCAAGGTGCCATGGCTGACTGACAGGCATTTTGTTTGACACGAGTGACCCCCAAAATATACATGTTTTGTATATGTTATGCTATCTTTGAAGGACCAAGTGCCATTTTACCGGTCCTTCTTGCCACAACTTCCAGATTAAGAAATGCATCTATTGCTTTAAAGGAGAGTTTAATGTTAAGAAGTCCCCATTAAAATAAGTCACCATCTGGGTGAGGTCAGGATAAAGAGACCTTTCTTGAATTCAGTAAGGTTGATTGATGGGATGAACTTCACCCATGAACTTACCACCTTTAATAGCACTTCTTATATACAGACAATGGATGAAATGTTGAAAGTATTGGTAGGTCTTGGCTGCGGTACTGATCCTCCTAAGAAGTTAAAAAAAAAACCCCAAAAGTTACCTTTCAAATTTCGCAAATATGAAAGTTTTGTAGCTACTTTTGAATGTTAATTAGGTGATTTCTACAAAACATAAATTTGCAGCGTTTCATAGTATTGAGTTGTCTGCAGGTGTTATCTGTAGGCTGCTGGGCCACCAAGCTTAGATTCTTCTTCTCCTGTTTTTTATGAACCATCTATACAGCCAACACATTTCTTCTCTAATAGCCCTGTCTGAAGACACATATGGAATGCAGCTTATAACAATATTGGTAATAAATCACAAGGTGCCCTTCCATATTAATTCTATCAGTCATCACTATAAATCTAGGATTGTCCTCATATAATGGCTGAAACAACTAAAGCACAAAGCTTAATTGTCTTGAATCTGAAGTGCTAGAACATTTGCACAGACAAATTATTTTTTAATTCATTTTCAATTAATTATTAAGTGATCTTCATAATTACTTTCAGAAAATCAGGAACAGATCTTCAAAGAGATTAAGAGCTGCTAACGCTGAATTCACATGTATCCCTTTTTATGCCAAGAATGCATTCCTGAAAAACTCTCAAGTTGAGTGACATGCACAATAATGTCAGTATTGATTGAAGATAGGTAACATTTTGAAAGCATTTAGTTGAGTATATCCCACATCTTCACATGAAATTTGCTTGAAGAGTTTTTTCATAACATTTTAAAAAACAGAGTTTGATAGTACAACCAAGAAGTGAAATATACATAAAGATTATGACAAAAAGTAAGTGTAGGGAAGTCAGTAGAGTTGGGATCTTCTATCTTAGATATCTGATCACCCTAGGTATCTGATCAACTTCCTCATCCACTATTGTCCTCTGGGTGATTTTTGAAGAAATAACCTTCAGCAAGAATCCTCTTAGTTTTAGCCAGAATCCTCCCTTGTCCCTGATTGAAGTAATTCTCTGAATAATTTCCTATCCACTGACACCACCTCCTTGGCTATAAGTGTCCTCCTTTGTTTACTGTATTTGAGGTCGATTCCAACCTCTCGCCCCCACTGCAAACCCCATTGATGTTCCCTTCCCTGTCACAGAGGTCCTGAATCATATGACTTACTTCTCTTTAACAGATGTCACGAACAATTTTTTCTTTAACACGTATTTTTAACCACATGTGAAGTGGCAGCCGTGAGGTCACATCTTACTATCTGAAGCATTCCTTTCTACCAGTCTGCATCATGTCTTTTTAACATTTGTCCTTTGTGCAGAATTGTGAAAGTTTAACTACATCAAAAAAGCTAACTGATGCCAGATTGATTTATTAGAAACTCATTGAGTAGAATTCATTTATAAACATTTTTCACAAATCATTGGGTGATTTTCTTATGTCCATGGGCTTTCAGACCCATCATTTCTATGGATTTACAGGAAGTAAAAGGAGCAGAGCCAGCTTAAATTAAAAAAAAAAAAACAACTTTTTACTTTAACTAAAATATGTATCAGTTAGTTAATTAACTAATTTTTCCACAGGGTATGTTTTACCTTGCCCACCTTCTTCTGCCTGCTATTGGGCAGCCAACTATTATCTCACATTTCTCCCTGGAATGCAGCCAACCAGCTGGAGCGCTGACAGTGAGGTGCCCGTTTAATTCTATACTCACTGACCCATAAAATTGTATAGTTTCTTCGCTTGCTCCCGATTATAGTTATGGCCCAAATAATGGGATATTTGCATGCAGAATGAACGCTGGACAGCTATTTATCTGTAGATCCAAGCACAAGAAGCATTTCTTCTCCAAGGGTGAGCCAACAGAAAGAAGGCCATAAAGTTGGCTATGGACTAGGGAGTTTCCATGAACATGTTGTCGTGTTGTCATCTCAAGCCAGCTGATATGATGCTATTAAATTCACAGAGAAGCTGATGATAATTCAGGAAGACAATGTATGACCATGGGTTATGGATATATTTTTTTCCAGTAATTTGCTGGACTATGAATCAGAATTATTTTGTGGGGGCGGGGGCAGTGCAGGGAAGGCAGTATATGGGAGAGAATACATACCCGAAAGCTTTTGAAACCGTCCATTTAAACATTAGAATTATACTGTGGCTACAAGAGATGTGAGCTTCTCCAAAATAAGAACCATACCTTGTTCATCTTCGCTTTCTCTCTGGAATCTTGTAACACAACTGGGATATCTGTCAGACTTGAATGCATGTCAAGGTTAGGTAGCATTTATTAAATGAGGATGTGGATGTGCTAGGTATTATCACAACAATAATCTTGGTCTGGGATTGAGATTGTTCTTTAATCAAGGTTAATAATGACTATTAACCTAAAATCTCTAGTAGATGACTCGAATTTTCATTTACATTATCCATGTTTAACTATACTACCAAAGCCAGAAGCAATGGATATTCTTTACCACTGCCTGTAATACATGATAGTAAGTAAAGAAGAATAAAGAACACCAGATTCAATTGAATTGTTATAGGAAATAAAGCTGATGAGAATGTCAGTAATGTCCTAAACCAGAACAAATGTAGAATCCAGTTTTTCAAAATAATTAGTCAATTCCCATGAAATTTTAATAGTTCCATAGGGAGTGCTTAGCCCATGAATATATATGCTCTATTGTGCAATACTTTGCTACCAGTCAGAATCATGGTTTGTCAAAATTACTTGCGTTCTTCAGTTCTATGTTAAAAAAGGACAAAAATAAAAGGAAAAAAAAAACAAAAAAAATCTTTAATGATTCTCAGAAGGGTTCTCGATATTATTTTTATTTTAATGTTATTAAAGGAGATCAGAGAATATAATGTCAGCCGTGAATTTGTTTTTGTTGTGTTATCTCTATGGATTTGTTTCAAAGCACTGGCATTCTTTAGTATTACGGAATGTCATTCTAATTAGTTTGTACTTTGAGCCGCAGTGTTCTACAGTATCGTCGAACTTTGCCAAATTCTTAACAGCAGATTATACCTAAAGTCTAAGAATTAAGCATCATATCTGTTCTAAAATGAGACTATCATTCTTATATGAAACAAAAGTGTCTGGCATATTAACTAACTGCCACTCTTTACCACATCTTTATTTCAAACCCAGTAATGTCAGTAACTGCTAATGTTTACGGAGCTTTAATTCTGTGTCAGACACTATGACTGGTTTTGCAGTAATTATCTTATTTAAACTTTGTAACATAGCTATGAGTAAAGTGTTTTTATTATCCAGCATTTTAGGATAAGAAAATCAAAGTTTGGGCAACACAAGCAAGGTTTTAGGCAGTTAAAGGGGAGAATAAATATTAACCAAAGCATATCTATTCAATTACTACTTTTGCTCAAGCTAATCATCTTAGTAGATGAAAATAATGCCCTTAATTTGTTCAATAGCCACATTTGTGATCTATTCCTAAACTTTCCAAAAAATGTACCAGCTTATTTGTTGTACTAAATTTATCCTTAGCTTGATTCTGCTTTGCAATCTGGATTCCTCTTTCTCCACCGCATTTCCTAAAGTATTTGTTTTGAGTTGTATGGATTTTTAAATAACTCCTTTTCTAGTAAACAAGGAACAATATAAATGAGCAAATAAGCACACACTCCAAAGAGGTAAGCATGAAAACATTGGACAATGGTGTATGAAACTATTCCCAAAGTTTAGAGGGACCATTTGGAGCAGTTTGGTGTTTGCAGGCTCCTGAGGCCAGATGCAGACAACACATCTATGGTGTCGGGAATGGCTAATGGAGTATCATGTCCCCAGCGGTTCTGAACTCACTCATAGTTCCAAAACATGAGATTCAAAAAAGGCATAGTTAAAACTTCTTCTAGTCCATTTAATTTATATTCTGGACTGAATAGAGGAAGGTGGCCAGTTGCTATAACATGTTCCAGGTAGTCAGTCTTGAGTTACTTCCCTACTTAGCTGTTGGTGTTATGGAAGTTTTGAATTAATCGATGTCTGTGGTTTAGCGTCAATTATAAAAACCTGAGCTCCTCGCTGAGAAATTTGACTGCCTTTATTTTAAAATTAAATTTTGCCTAGAGGAATAAAACCACAGCTCCCTGAGATGAAAATCATTGTTGGCTCATTGCCTAATGTACTATAGAAAGAAAAGATGTGGATGGGAAGAGGAACAGAGTATATACAATTGAAATAAAAGTATTCGGGGACAATATATTGAAACAGTCTGGTTATTGTTCAAAATGGGCCAATAAAAATATGCCAATAGAAATGACAGAATACATATAAAAAATCTATAGCCTCACTGCTAGACTAGAAGAGTCTCCACATTACATCAAATAAGAATTTGGGGGAAGTTCAAAAACAAATGGAACAATTTGACAGTGAAATACAATGGGATTAAGGGAGGAGATGCAGGAGGATGCCTGTAAGAGGAATAGTGTTTTTTTTTTTCCCCAGAAATTCTCAGGAAAGGATTCTCAAAAAATATCTTAGAACAAAAGCTAAGTATAGAGAAGAGAGGACTGTGGGCAATCAAACAGGTAATTATCATATTTCATCAATTCTTAGCTTTCACTTGTGAAGTGTCTTATAATCATGCAAGCCATACTTTAAGTGGCAGGAATTTTTCTTTGTAGTCGTTCATGAAAGAATCACATATTTTACCTCTAATGGTGTACCATGAAATACAGTATGGGAAGGGACTATAGCCCAGCTAACTGGCTCCTACAGCTCTGAGCAACAACTTCAGTATTGGCTTCCAGACTAACCCAGACATGCAGTGTTTTGGGGTTTTTTTTCTTGTTTGTTTTGTTTGCCTGTTTGATTTTAAACACTGGGATATCATCGAGATTGATTTCTAGATTGGCAATTGTGGGTGGATAAGATGGTAGTGTTTGGAGGTAATTTATATCTATAATAAAGCATAAAAAGTATTGAAAATGACAGAATATATTGAAAAGCCCTATTGCACCTGAAATGAACCTCTCCTATCCTCTCCCTTCTAGAACTATCATTCAAGTATGCCAGAGGAATGTAAAGATGTGTTTTGACATAGAAACCCTCTAAATGTTACCACTTATAAACTCTGAAAAAATTATTAAAGGTATTTTCTTGTGAAAACTAATTATAAAATTCTAGAAAAGTTAGTATGTAGCTAAGAGTATAGAGTGTATTCATAGATGAGTGTGAATGATTATCAATGGGATAGCTATGACATTATTAAGAAAGGAGTTATAGGAATAAGCAGGCAAATGTACAACTATCTTTAAAAAATGCCATTGAAGGAAGCTTTATCAAGATAAGATTTTTGTCCTGGCTGGTGTGGCTCAATGGATTGAGTGCTGACCTGCAAACCAAAGGGTTGCTGGTTTGATTCCCAGCTGGGGCACATACCTAGGTTGCGGGTCAGATCCCTAGTTAGGGGTATGCAAGAGGTCACCACACATTGATGTTTCTATCCCTCCCTTTCTCCCTCCCTCTCCCTCTCTTTCTCCCTCCCTCTCTCTAAAAATAAATAAATAAAATCTTTTCAAAAATAAGATTTTAGAAGAGGAAGTGAGGAAGTAAAAATATTTGAAGGATATTTTGTTATTTGGGAGATAATTTTTTATAACAATTATATTATTTTTAAATGTGTTTTATTTTTTTATTTTCCACACTGATATAAAATGTGTTTGTACAACACATCATTAAAACTCTGTAACTGTAACCACAAAAAGATTAGAAATAAGATGCATGATACTCATGTGACTAGTAAATGCTTTGGCATAACTCTCAAAGAAAAAAAAAAGATTTCAGCCCAGCTTTAGGCAGAAAAGGAATACTGACAAGGCATTATGAAGAAAATGAAAAATAAAGTATCCAGATAAGACAAAGTATATTCAGAATAGCAATGTATGGAAAGCCAAAGTTGTTCAGCAATCTGCTTTGGAGGTTCCTGGCTTGATACCAGAGAATGAGTATGTTGCTTTTACAATAAAAACAAAATTTTGCCAAAGAATATCTTGGAGAGGTACAGCTTCTTCATTTTTCTTTTTTCACAAAACACTACAAAATGAACTTTAAACGACACCTTTGAAGTCATATTAAGCTTGATATATTGTTCAGAATAATGAATTATTTTTGTCCATGTAGTTGACTATTAAATGTATATCCTAAGGGAAAAAGAACACACAGAAATCATGTGATTTCATTCTCTTAAGTACCCTAATTAATTAAATGAATAGATTCGGTTTTGTTGGGGTTATACAAGTCAAGGAAGGATTAGAAGGTAAGAGCGTTGATGGGACTGAACATCAGCTTTAAGCAATTGTTCTGTAAGTTGTGTAAGCTCCTGGCGATCTGGAGCACCTGCTGATCAGTAGCTCATGACTTGTAGCCCCCTGTATTTTTTAATACATGAAGAGTGCCACAGAGTTTTGAAGAACCCTGTCTTCATTTCTGGTACTGTGATTACTTCTCAGGCTAGACCATGAGCTCCTAGAAAGTGAGGTTTTCATTCACCTCTATATTGCCAAGTGTCTATAAAATCCACCAGAAATACAGGGTCCAGCACAAATAATGTCCCTTTTTTATTGCAAAATCTTTTATTACAAAATCATAAGTATGTCATTCTATAACATAACAATATCACACTCAAGCACACCATAGGACTTTTTAGGTGAAATGTTCAAATTAAAACTAGAAATTATTATACCCACATTATTACCCTACCAACCACACTCAAGCAAGTGTTACTTCTGCTGGACCCTGTACATACTAGTAGAAATCTAGTATTTTTTTTAACCAAACTAAAGTAAGTAAATTGATAAAATGTGAATAATCTGGTTATTCTTGCTCATAATCTATGACTTACGAGAGCTGGTTCATATACTATATTGCCCATGAATAATTGCAAGTCATCCAATTTGATTCCCATTTATTGTGCCCTTAGCATTTTCATTATCATTTTGAGCTAATTTTAGCATATCTTATTGATGATGTTGCTATAGTTGTCCCCCTTTTTCCTCCTTTGTCCCATTCTGCCTGCTACCCTGCTTCCCTGCAGTAATCCCTTCCTTAGTTCATGTCCATGGGCTATGCCTATAAGTTCTTTGGCTTCTCCATTTCCTATATGATTCTCAATATTCCTCTATTTTATACCTACCAATTATGCTTTTTAATCCCTGCACCTTTTCTCCCACCCTTTCCCTTCTCCCTTCTAGCTGATAACCCTCCAAATGCTCTCCATACCTAAGATTCTGTTCCTGTTCTGGTTGTGTGTGTGTGTGTTTGGTTGTTTTTTTTGGGGGGGGGGGGATTCATCTGTCAATAGTTGTAAATTTGTTGCCTTTTTAATGTTCATAGTTTTAATCTTCTTTTTCTTAAATAATTCCCTTTAACATTTTTTTATAATAATGGTGATGATGAACTCCTTTAGCTTTACCTTGTCTGGGAAGCACTTTATCTGCCCTTCCATTCTAAATGATAGCTTTGTTGGATAGAGTAATCTAGGTTGTAGGTCCTTGATTTTCATCACTTTGAATATTCTTGCCAGCCCCTTCTTGCCTGCAAAGTTTCTTTTGAGAAAGCAGCTGTCTTATGGCTACTCCTTTGTAGGTAACTCTCTGCTTTTGTCTTGCTGCTTCTAATATTCTCTCTTTATCTTTCACCTTTGGCATTTTAATAATGAGTTGTTTTGGTGTAGTCCTCTTTGGGTCCAGCTTGTTTGTGACTCTCTGTAGCTGTTTAAGCCTGTATTTCCCAAATGTTTCCGTGGGCCAGCATTTTCCTATTCTCTCATGCTTTCTTGTGTACCTCTTCCCACCCACAAACGTGCAAAGCCAGTTTCTGTGTCTTTCTGTCCATTTGCATGTCCAGATTGCCTTGGTCAGGCACCTGTTCACAGGAGACCTGCGATTGATATTTCTTCCAAGTGCCTAATACTTGCCAGTTTTTGTGATTGTTGCGTTTCATCTTGGTTTAAATCCCATAATAGGTATATTTTCTTCTGGCTCAGGCTGCTACAAAACAGATGGCATGTGTCTTAACATTGATCTCTCCTGTAGTGGCAGAGTGAAACATTTTGGTTGTAGAAAAAAATTGTTTAGAAGCCTTTGAATTGACCCCTTTGTGTACCAAATCGACATTTTGTGTAGCTAGTTTTATCTTTGCTTAAACTAGTATTGATCAGACTATCAAAGATTGTGTTGTAGTATGAATAGCTGTTCTTGAAGCACCACCAGAAATAAGGGTTTGCATTTAAATCTTTAAATCAATCCACATCTTGTTGGCCATCACAGAGTGTAGGTGTTAGGAATGATGATTAATATTTTTTCAATCTTATTTACCACAAGAAAGGCTCTCAAAGTATTCGAGCACTTTACTTCTTTGTCATTCCGTGTTCAGTTTATTACATATTCTGCCATTTATTTCTGCCCTTTGAACTCTTTCTTCACAGGGATGCATTTTCTAAGATCCCTTGTTCAGATGAAGGATCAGAATTGAGTAAATGCTTTGTGAGATACTGAAGGGCTCTGCTAGAATTCAAGACTGATTTAGCATGACCTCAGGGGGAAAAAAACACAGAAACAAAGAAAAATTTGGAGAGAAGTTGTTTAATCCCATGAAACAGCTTAAAATGGGCTTTACTACAAGATAGTGATTAAATCATTACATAAGAGAAATTAGAACTCGGATTTTTGTTGGAGTTGGGACATTCTTAAATCTCACTGATGAAAAATATGTAAGGTTTTAGCAGAGATTTTGAAAGCTTTTATGCCTCTGTTTTTCAGGTAAGCCTGGGAAAGACTAGCTTTCGGCTGAAAATGGGTCATGGCAAGAGAATATTATTAATTACAGCTAAGCTCTCCAGGGAACTCCACTACAAAGCTACAGGCATAAAGGTTAAAACAAATTCCACAGATTCACAGAATTCTTCGTTTATACTTATATAGACTCTTAAGCACTCTCAGCATAAATCAAGCTTTGGAGCAAAACCTACAACAAACATTTAGTGTGTCTTTCCTTAATCTTACATGATTACTATGGGATTATCATTTTTATTTTTATTTCACAGATGTTTATATTTACAATTATTTGCTATCAAAACTCTTTTATCAAGGATGAAGGGTACAACTCTCATACCCATTTCTGAGTCTGTCCATCTCAAAGCTGTAAGTAGACTTAGTTTTGTACTCAAGCCTTCCTTCATCACAGCCATTTGCTATGAAGTGTAGGGCAGCCCTGGCTGGCGTAGCTCAGTGGATTGAGCTCTGTCTGCGAACCAGAGCATCACAGGTTCAATTCCCAGCCAGAGCACATGCCTGGGTTGTAGGCCACAGCCCCTAGCAACCGCACATTGATGTTTCTCTTTTCTCTCTCCCTCTCTCTCTCTCTCCCCCCACCCCTCCCTTCCTTCTCTAAAAATAAATAAATTAAAAAAATGTAGGGCAGAAAGAAGCCCCATGCCTTTCCCATTGCCCCTTCACACCAATGTAGAGCTGCTTTCCCCAGATGCTTTCTGCCGAGCTTGAAATTTCCACACTGGACCATTATTAATCAGCCATGACTTAGCATGGCTTAGTTTTTCAGTTGTAGATGAATGAGCATGGAGAGAAAATATTAAGTGAGATGGGGAAGTGAAGTAAAGTAAGGGCAAGAGGTCAGGATGGTCTGGAGAGGGGCACAGGACTCAGAGAGAATGTATATTGCCAAGCGAGAAATCTGCAAATGTGAAGACATTTTGTACATTTTGTTTCCCAACGATCATGGGTCGCTGAGGTCATTTAATGGGTGGGGCAGGGGTGCTGAATGTCACAATGTGAGGCCTGTCAGACAGAAGAAGGAATTGTCCATTTCCTTTTGTGACTTCCAAATGCCCTACTAAACAGGCAGGAAAAGTTTGCTTGAGTAAACAATCTAATTCTATTTGATATCCACACAAATTGTTTATCTGTGGTTTTACTATACAATGACCTTTGCTGTCAAGCAATGAAAAGTGTGAGTCATATTGCCAATTTCAACCCTTTAACAATATTTGCCCTCATATTTCAGAAATACTACATGTCACTGGCGGTGATAATGTTATTCGTTGTTTTGTTTTACAAATACAATTCACCGTCTCAGTCTGCACACCTAGATGCCCCATTATTGGTGAGTCTACATGGACACACTTGCACCTCTACTTCACTGTGATTTCCAGCATAGCACTCCTCAAGCCATTATCTATGGAAATAGAATACCTTTAATTAAAACTTACTTTCCTTTTATTTATCCTTTAAATTTTAATTAAGATATTATGATTATATTTGTAATTAAATGTATACATAAATTATATTATTTATGGAGATTATGCAAGATCATAAAGATCACTGTACTATAAATACGTGTTCTGAAAGAAAGACATTGCACAGGGTAAGGTTGACAATAATGAACTTGGAGTACGTGAAGGGCCTGAGGAAGGTCATCAGGAAAGAAGCACACAGGACATCATTGACTTATTCACTGATAATCAAGGCACCCAGGCAAGTGCAGATATAATATTCTGATAGAAACAAGGGGCAAACTGATGTATAGATTAATTGATAAATGCATTTATTTGGGCACCTAAAAATATTAGAGACTACAGAACTATAGACAATGCTGAAGAAACGAGCCTCCAATCCCCGATTTCAAGTAGTTCTGTTAGGAGATACAGATGCTCATATAAAGAATTACAATATAACAAAAGGCAAATTCAGCTAAAGAAATGAGCACAGAGGAGGGGATCTAAACTCGTATAGAAGGAAGGTGACCCAGAGAAGGCTTCTGAGCAGAAATGGGCTGATTAGAACTTCATGTGCTGGTAAAAGGTAGCAAGCCCTATGATGCTGAGAGGGAGTGTTGAGGAGACAAATGTATCAGCTTTCAATATGCAGAAAAGAATGCCATATACCAGTTACCAATTCCAAGGAAAGACTCAAACTACATAGAGGGTAATAGCATGGCTCATCAGTATGCTTGTAACAGGGTGCAGCCAAGCGGGGGGCCCCAAATAGGGGTTTGGGGTCCAGAACTCAAGGTATTCAGGGAATATTAGGATGTCCTCATCCCCCACCCCCCCACCCCAGGTGTGGGTTAGGGGAAGGGACAAATAGAGTAGGGCCATTGAGAGCTGTTTTGCATAGCAACAGCTTTGCAGCTAACCTCTGCTGTGGTCATTTAACATATTTATAGCCTTTAACTGGTTACATGGATATGTTAAATAGCTGTAGCCAGGCTCTGAGCCAGGGGGATGGAAGTAACTTTCCCACCAAGACTAACTGGGAGCAGGTCCCCCAAGTTACAGCACCTGCGTGGGAGCTTGGAGAAGATTGGCTCCATGACATGGGGCCACACCTGCTCAGACTCACTAGGCAGCCCAGTAAAGCTGGAAGGATATGAGAGTGCTGCCAAGTCTAGCCAATTGTGGGAGGAGTCAGAAATGGGGCTAAAGAGGAAGATTGGCGTGGGGATTTAAACCCAGACACAACAGCCATTGAGAGGGACCACTCGGCTGTGGCACTGCAGAGAACCATGCAGCTGTGGCAATAGAAAGGAGAGCCACATAGCTATGCACATATGAGAGAACCACTCGGTCTTTAGCAGAGTGGGGACTCCTGCAGCCCTGTGAGAGAGAATCACCATGAGGCTCTAGCAGAGAATTGCCATTCGGCTTTGGCAGAGTGGCGAGCCCCCTTCCTCACAGCCATTGGAGGGAGAACCACACAGTTTTGCCAGAGTGGAGACTCCCTTGGTCGTTGTTCAGAGAGGACCATGTGGCTTTGTCAGAGTGGGGACCCCCACAGCTTTAGAAGGGGGAACTACCACCCAGCTTTGGCAGAGATCCCAGTGACACAGCTGATGGTGCCAGGAACCGAGGGAGGCCTACCAGCTGAGATGGATTTCTAGGAAGAACTGGGGGCTGCCTGAGCCATGGACTTCTATTTCTTTTTCTGAGATACGTTACCGGAGACTGGGCAAAGGGGGAAGGATGGACTGTGTGTGTTTGTGGGTGTTTTAAGGGACTTTGGGATTTTGATGAAGACATGAGGTCACTACTTTAAGTCTGTATAGCATTAAATAAACATTTCCTTCCCTTTTCACGAATCTCTGGCATTGAGAGATATCTTTCCTCTGGCAGCGAACATAACGAACCTGGGGGGTTCCTTTTGGTAATAGTATATTGCCTTTGTCCCCCTGCCCCCTTGGCCCCTTGTTGTTCTGTGACATGCTGACAAGCAGGAATAAAAGTCCCACCACTTCTGCCCAGGGCATCTTGTTATTGGAGTTACTGAGGGAAACACAGTGTAGTCTAGCACTGGATGAAACAACACTTCACTTGCATAGAGAAGAAACGGAGCAAGATCAGCTATAACAGTGGGCATTGGTGCTATGGTCAGCAGGAATCCCTAGGCAGCCAGTGCAGGGGTATGTGCCTACATGCACCCTTCTCCTGATGCAGTAGAGGGATCCCAACTCTCCCCCTTGGTGTCTGAAATACTGAAAGCTGGGGACAAGCCTGAGGGCCATTGGCATATAGGCTTAAAACAAAGGAACACTCATTGAGCTCGTAACAGGGAAAGATATTCCCACATAAGGGGATAAGCACAGCACAGGCTGTATGAGCTCTTCTTGTTTTGATAAGAAAGTGTTTCTGACTCAAGGCTCATTCTTATGTGGTCAAGTGGGGATCATGTAGAGACTGCATGCATGTGAGTGCTTTTCTCAATAGGAAATCTTGAGCTCACTGGGAAGAAAAGTACACAGAAGACACATAATAAGTCAAAGTATAAGATATACTGTGGAAAGTCTTAAGCAACAACTATGAGTCAGGAGAGAAAGTCAGGGCCTAGATCTTTGAGGATCTTAGTAGTTATGTGAAAGAAGCATAATACTTTTATAGAATAGAATAGAAAATACATAGTTCTGAGAAATCTTTTCGGTAGGTCTCCCTGGAAGCTCTGAGAAGGAGGTGCTGAGGAGGATGGGAGAGCAGACAAGGCATAGAGTGAGGGCACTGTTGTAGTACCTGAGGGTGAATGAAGACCTGCAATAGGACTATGGGTAAGGAGGGAGCATTGCCTCAGACATACATAAAGTGAGGTGGTTAAAATATACCACTATTCAGGCGCATCAACTGAAGCTCTGCACTGATTGGTCTGAGTTGAATACCAGGTATTGGTATTTTTATAAGGTCCCCATGTAATTATGATACCTAATAAAGACTAAGAAGCACTGAGTTAGATAACCACTTAGGAGAATAAATCAACAGCGCTTGAGTGAGGAGAGGATAGAGTGAAGACAAGGTAGACTTTTAGAATGGAGCACAGGGGCCTACTTTGGGAAAATCTGCAAGTGGTGCTGTTCTAACTTGGAATAGAGAGGGTGAGAAATTAATAGCTTGAAATGGGAGAATACTGTGTTCCCAATAAGGACACTGAGCTTGAGGTGCCTGTAATATCTTTGAATGTTGATGGTCAGCAAGCAAGTGAATGTAAGGCTTCAAAACTTTGGAAGTTAATTTAAAATACTTCAACAATACTTTAGAAAAGATACACAATTTGAAGGTAGGAATTTTGGAGTGATTGGTATCTTGATCTTTGGGGGGAGGGAAGTTAAAAAATATGCTGACACATATTCTTCTTCAGAGGTAGTACACAGAATGAGAAAGACAGAGGACCGAAGATGGAAATCTACACAATAGCAGCGTTTCAGGGACGACTAGAGGAAACGTAGCCAACTGAAGTGGCCTTGAAAAAATGCTGAAAAGATTTAATAATGCCTCTTTAATGTGGAGTCATGAAAGCCAAGGAAGAACACATTTTCAAGATGTCAGATACAGCAAAAAAAAATGAACGAAGATCAAAGCAAAACATTGTCTATTGGTCTTGGGTAGGGTCATTAATAACGGCCTCAGAAAGGGCCCCTTTCCGTGCAGGCTAGTTGGATGGAAGCAGGCTGAGGAGGGAAAGAGTGATGAACAGTAGGAAGGGCGACCACCAGCTTTTCCTTTGTGAAATCTGGATCGGGAAATCAACAAGGGTCTGGCGTTGTTATTGTAGCTGGAGAAAGGCAGTATGACGTGTTTGGGAAAGGGAACAGGAGTGGCTGTGTTCCTGAAAAGTGATGCAGGTGGAGAGAAGGATGAGGCTGATTCTTTAGATCAGAGGGGTAATCATTGTAAAAGGTTTTTGACAGAAAACTGTACTTGAACAACATTTAAAATAAAATTTTAAAAAAGTAAAAAAAAGAACTTCAATCTAAAAAAAAGTAGCAAGTAGACAGTTTGAATTTCCAGGAAGAAATGCTGTAGATGGACAATGAGACAAAGGAACACGGCCACAGGTTGATGAGGGGATAAGCACATCATTTTGTCACGAGCTACCAAAGTCATGGTAAATTTTTCATCAGTAAAGGACAAAAGTGGTTAAATAATTAGGGCAAGATTGGGTAGAAGGCTAATAAAAATTACACCTTAACTGGAAACTCAGCCTAAAATTTCCCCTTTTCTTTAGAATATGGTTGTGCATAAATATTACAATTATTGTATTTATTTGTAATATGCTAAGATTTGCACACAGGTAGTATTTAAAGACCTAAGGTTTAGTTACTGCTCCCAGATGCCTATAAAATTCACATTCTTTCCCCTCTCCCACAGCCATCTCAGTTTAAGAAGGCTCTATGGCATGCTAATGAGCATTATTATGTAATACAATCAGGAATAGGATATATTCCAAACTTATAGAGGCACTAGAAAGCCTTAACATCTACAAATGAAAGAATGTCCAAAAAAGTTCATAGCATTATGCTGAGAATTCCTTGTTTCCACTTGCTCTGAAATCATTGATATTTCCCTATACATTTTCTCCTGATAGATACCATCCCCCATAAACCATTATCTCGGTGTTGACAGAGTAATGGGCCTATTGATTTTGACCGGTACTCCCTGCAAAACAGGCTTATCTGGGTACCTGCCACAGCAGATCTAGGTTAACAGATTTTCTGTCCTACTTTTCGACATCGGGCATCAATTGAGCACATCAGGATTGTTAATAATATTTGTCTTACCCACTAGCTGTTGAAACTTGGGCAAGTAATACAACCTCTCTGAGACTCTCATTTTTTAAAACTAATGTGTTAGTCTTTAACTAAAGAAATGCAACAATTTTTTTTAGTCGAAATCCCTTCAGCTAAAAAGATGCGACAAACCTGTGAATTATCATGAAGGTTTACAATGGGAAATAGTGTCTGAGTGGGTAGTTTAAAACCTAAAAGCTGTCGCATGTTTGACTTAGCCGGTGTTTCTGAAGGTCCTGGTTGCTGTTCTTGGAGAGAGTTGAAAAGTCCCTGTCTTATCCGATAGGCACAATATGCCTTTGTTAGTGACTATTTACGATTATAGTCCCAAAGGACCCATACTGGTTCAGTCTGTCCTGTTTGGTTAGTTGATTGGTTGATTAGTTTATTTCTTCATTGGTTTATACATTCATTCAGCAGAAATTATTTTATTTCCCTGGTATTATACCAGATGCTTTGGGAGAGATATAAATAAGAAGGTTCTTTCATGCAAGAATGCATTATTAAAAGAATTTCAGGTACACAGGAGATTTATATTTCAGCATAGAAGGTAATAAACACCTTAGGACTAGTATAGGTACAGTGTGACATAGATGTTCTTTTCATTTATACCAACTTATTACACACTATGATGAATCAGGCATTGTTTCTAAGTCCTTGCTATTCACAGTGAAGTTCACACATCGGCAGCTGTGACTGTCCCTTTGAAACACAGAATCTCAGCCTCAACCTTAGCTGTATTAAATTAAAACCAGTACTTTAATATAATGCCAAGGTTATGAATATATAATCTCTAGAAGCCACTAGTCCAGTTCAAATTTCCCTCAGAATAGAAGATAAGAACCATCTACAATACCAATCCAGGTGCTGGGATCCTACTCCCACCCAGGATTGTGTTTTTAATAGGTCTGCAGTGGGGCCTGGCTCTTTATTGAGAGAAAACCATTCTCATATGATTTTTCTACAGCATTTAGTTTGAAAACCACTGGTTTGGATGTCGGGGATAGAAAGATGAATAAGACAGAATCGCTGTCTTTTAAAATCTCACCATAACTTCTGCAATTTCCTATTGGGTTCAAATAAATTTCTCTTCTTCTTTATAGTGGTTTCTAGCAGCAATAACTTAGAAACCTACACAGTGGGTCAGAATCACATGAACGTCAAATAGAGATTCATCCTTCTTCTCAAAAACTTTCAGTGGACTGATAAATAAACCACCAAATATAGGCTAAATCACATTTAGTATAGCTTCAGAGAGAGTTTTATTTCATGGCAAAGCCATTCTTTAAAAGTTGGCAATCTCTGTAAGATATATGTGTCAACTCCATTAACCACGCTGTTAGATTAACTGAACACCCAAATCGCCTGTCACACCGGATAGCAGAAGCTTATATACTTTCATAAGTGCTGCATTAGGAATTAAATCATGATGCTTGTCTTTAAAGTATTTGGTAAATGTTCTTATCTTTGGTATATATCTTAAAATGTTGCTTTTCAAAGTAAATCTTTATCTGAAAGATAATTATCTGTACTTTACAAATTTGATCTGAGAAATAATAACCAATTGTTGCAGACCATAGTCATTAAAAGCGTGCCTTAGGTTAAAGTCACAATATTCTAAATATCATTAACCAACCATAGTCAATGGTAGAAATGAATTTAATATGTTCTCAAATATAACTTGCAAAACTGATTACTATTAGGTGTTGTTTTTGATGGACATAAATCATTTTGCTGAGTGGTGATAGATATCTTGGTGAAAAATTGAATGCTTGTTTGTGCAGACAAAATTCCTCTGAGGAAGTCTTGCTTATGGGTTCTCAGTAAGGTCACTTTCCGCTTTGCCTCACTTGCCCTATTTGTATAATAGAACCAGTTCTATAAACAGACACAGATCAATGGGTAGGTCAACTGGACAGTAGCCAAGAATATTAATATATAAAATCTATTGTTTTTAAAAAACCTTCCTGGAATACAGAAGCATATCAGATAAACTAAGAAATTAATAACATAAAAAATAGCACCTGCTGCTCCAGGCTTACCAGGATTGCATAAAGAAAAAGAGAGAGAGCAATCCAAAAAATATTAAAAATAGTCAAACCATACTTACTCCAAGAAATCTAGAAAAAAATTAAAATATTGATAAGAATTATTTCTTTTTTGAAATAACATGACACAGAAAGGCAAATTAAAATGATACGAAAGGTGGTATTATAAATACAACTCACAAAAATAACGCTGTCGGCCCATATTAATATTATTTTTGAAAAAGATAGCAAGGCAAAACATAGATTAGGGGTGAAGACAATCACTTTATAGTGATAAAAAGAATACAGTTTCACAGAGATGATATAACAATTTAGAGACTGTACCCACCTAACAAATGCTGTATGAATAAATAAAGCAAAATCTGACATCATTAAAAGAAGAAACTAACATTTTAGTACATACTATGGTGAGTTTGTCACTTGCTGTCCCAGTGGTCTGGCCCAAGCTTTGCGCCAATAGGAGTGAACAGCAGTGCCCCTTTCAGCAGAGGTGCAGAGATCATAAGTTCAGAGCCATCATTGAAACAACTCCAATGATGTCGGGTATAGGAGACTTTTAGACTCCAGTGCACATAGCATAAATGTGTTTGCAGAGTGCAAGAAAATATGGCAGAATGATGGGAGATCTAAGTCAATAAATGGAAATCTGTAAAGGTGTGGTTATTCAAGGACTTAACATTAGAGTAATACACAGAAATTTTTCAGGATGAGATCAACATCAGGTAGAAGAAGGTAGAAGAAAGAACATGGGAAGTTGGAGATAGATTATTAGAAATTACTCATCCCGAAGAGATAAAAATGTAGAAGAAAAAGGAACAGAGCTTCCGCAAGTTTCTGGAAAAATTATGCATGACTTCAACCTCGAAGGATATGAGACCAAAAAATGTGTGTAGAAGCATATATGAAGAAATAATGGCTGAAAAGTTAACTTCCAAAATGTTAGTTTGAAGCTCTGAAATGTTCAAAAGACACTGACACAAATTAAAAGAAAGGAAATCACTCGTAGGCAAAGTATAAGCAAATTGATGAATGCCAAATATGGAGAAAATCTTAAAATCTTAATGCTTTCTATTTCTTAATTTACATGTTTAAATACAGTATGGGAACAAACCTTTCTTCTTTGCTTGTCTTTCCTTATCCTTAAAATCTTAATTTTGTCTGATAAGGCAGATCCAATTGATATTTTTCCTATCTTTTTGTCTTTAGCATATTAGTTTGGAAAATTTTAATTTTTTGACATATGTGGATATCATTCCAAATGAATTACATCCGTTATATTCAAGGCTTCCCTTTATTTGATTCAATAACCTACCCTGGTATCCAACACTTCCTGCCCAGCTTTTTATTACCAATCCATGTTAGCAAAAGTCATGACCACCTACTGACTGCTCACACGTGTTCAGTTCCCGAGGAGGTCCGGACTCTAGCATGAAGTGGATATTCAGTCTGAGTTTCATTATTTGTTGGTGTCTCAAAACAGTCTTTTAATCGTTGACCTGGAGCCTAAAAGAAGCCCTCATAATTTTCATATCACATTCACATGTCATGTTTCTGCCACCTAACCCCACTATGTACAGTTACTTTTATCATTTCCTACTTGACATTTTTTGAGACTCATACAGATAGGGTGACTTGCTTTGTCAAATAGTAGAAACCTACCTTCAAGTAGCAGTTTGCAGCTGACTCCTGCTACTTTAGCTTTGTCCCGAAGAATATGCTTCTGTCTTCAGAGTTCTGCCTAACACTGAAGTCCCCTTCCTACCTCCTGCCACCCTCAGTTTCATTGAGAAATAATGGACATTCATTACTGTATAGGTTTAAGCTGTACAGCATGGTGTTGTGATTTACCTGTATTATGAAATGGTTTCCACATAGGTTTAATTAACATCCATCATCTTGTACAGATACAACAAAAAGAAAAAAAATCTTGTGATAAGAACTCTTGAAATCTACTCTCTTACCTAGTTCATTTTTTTAATCTTTCATCATGAGACACTGATTTCTCGGCCTTTCACTCTAAGCCTAAGTGAGCATCATTTCATGCTCACCGTGTGTGGGGCCCAAAACCAACAAGTCTGCAGAAATGCCCAATCTCTGACACCAAAACTGTGCCCGGCTCCCTCCTGTTTAGTCCAATCAAATATCCTCCATCTTTCTTCTTCCACACAAAAGCTAAACGAAACATCATGGGTTGTTTTCCACATGTAACCAAAAGTGGTTCCTGACACTCTATCTAGCGTACTCCATAGTATTTAATTTTTCCCATAGCATTAAATCCTTTCATGTTCTCCATATATACACTTGATTGTCTTTCTCACTACTGTATGAGAGCAAATCCTTTTTCTTTTTTTCTTATTTTCTCTAAAACAATGGATAGGGAGAGAGTGGGCACTGAATAAGCACTTATTAAAGAGATTAAAGAAACCTTAGTACCACTGCAAATTAATTATTTGAAGAACAAGACATTTCATTTTCCTGAGCCTCAATTTCCTAAAATGCCAAATGGGAATGATAAAAATAACTGTATATAGAGGGATTGTGAATGGGAACTAAAATACATGAAAGTAAACTTAAAATTACATTTCTAACATGCTTTTATTTTATGTTACATTCCTAGCCATGTTTGAAGAACATATAAATTCAGGTGTTACCCTGAAGTTACTGTAAGTAAATTCAAAATAAGGAAATTTAAAAATAGTAATGGCATTTCATTATACTAAATAGGCACAGGATTAAAATAAAATAAGCTTTGAATATGGAAGAATCACACTTACTTATACACTAATTTTTCAGGGCAACATAAAAATTTGGAAAACATGTAGAGACACGATGGGTTTCTCCAAGGTGTAGGTGTCAAGTTCAGCTAAAGGCAGAGCCCAGAGCCTGCCCAGCTTCGCCTGTTTGAGGCTGTGCCCGGGGTAAGTGAGGTGCAGAGTGGACCGGCCAGGCCTTTGCTATGCAAGCGGTGGGCAGCAGAGGTCAGTGGGTGAAAGAGCAAAAGAGGTCTTTGAGATAATTAAACAACTTTAAGTAAACAGGTTTCCAGTGATTAATATTGCTAATTCCTTTCACCTTACTCTTCTCTATAATCTGTGGCTTTTTAAAAGCATTGTTGTGTTACTCCTTGTAGCATTCTACCCAATACTAGCCTGTCTGCTAAAATAACACTCTGTCTAAATATCCAGCACCTCTCTCATTGCTGGGCAAACCGGAGGCTCTCCGGAGGGAATAACCTAGTGTATTAATTACTATTCAAGTGCAATGACTAACAATTGCTGTCTTTAGTTCCATTCTCCCTTGGGATGGGAGAAATGCCCCTTTTAGCCCAAGTGAATTACAGAGTTTCAGGAGATAGAAGAGATAGATGTGAAACAACCTTGTAGAAAAGGGAACTTACTGTTAGAACTTGACAGTTTTAGAGTACATTTAATCAATTTTCAATACTAATACTACAAGGAAACAACAATTAAAGCTATGATTTAATGAGTATTGTATGTGTATAGTTATCTCTTTTTAATGCTCAGTTGAGGATGTTTATTGATTTTAGAGAGAGGGGGAGGGGGAGAAACTGAGAAACATCGATGTGAGAGAGAAACATTGGTTGCTTCCCATATGCTCCCCAACAGAGGATTAAATCCACAACCTAGGCATGTGCCCTGACCCGGAATCAAACCTGCCACCTTTTGGTATACAGGATGGCATTCCAACCTACTGCTCTTCCTGGTCAAGGCTGCATAGTTATCTTTTCTCTTAACTCTAGTATCTGACCTGTGTACCACGTATTCACTATTGTGTCCATTTTATAGATAATGATGTTGAAGTTCAGCAAGTCTAAGTCACAAATCTAAAACTTCATATCCCACAAGTGTGGAGCTGGGGTTGAAACAGAGGTCCAGATTTTGCTTTCTATTCAGTTGAAAATATATCTGCTTTTTAAATTTTTTTTAATTCTAAAAGTTGTGACATAGATCCCCTTGCATCTGTATAATACTGGGTTGGCCAAAAAGTTCTTTTTGTTTTTTTTTTTTTTCTGAGAGATAGCTCTAGTAGTGCTTAGAAGTCTTTAACTTCATTTGAAACAATTTTGTTAGATTGCATTGTGACAGCTGTACTATCAGTGTGTGTTTATTAAAAAACTTATCAAAATTGGTAAATTTTTGTGTAGCTACTCTTAATATCAAAGATGGAAGAAAATATGCAACATTTTCAGCACATTGTGATTTATTATTTCAAAAAAGGTAAAAACACAACTGAAACACACACAAAAAGATTTGTGCAGTGTATCAAAATGTGCTGTGACTGATCAAATGTGTCAAAAGTGGTTTGCAGAGTTTTGTGCTACAGATTTCTAGCTGGACGATGCTCCACAGTCGGTAGACCAATTGAAGTTGATAGCCGATCAAATCGAGACATTAACCAAGAAAAATCGATGTTCTACCACGTGAGAGATAGCCGACATACCCAGAATATCCAAATCAATAAAGCTATTGGTGAAAATGAAAAATGTGTCTTTTATTCTACAGAAAAAAACTAAATGGCCTTTTTGGCCAACCCAACACAATACTAGTTAAAATATTAATATCAATATAGGACCTATGATCTGGATGAAAAGTAAGGCTTTGTTCTAAATATAGACATTTTCCTCCCTAGACAAAACAGTTTTTTCAGTAATTTAGAATGTCTAGGGATTGTGCCTTTAAGTTGAATTCTTTATATCATATTGATTTAGGCCTAAGTTCTTCCAAAATTTGTACCCCAGTCCAGGTTTTTCTTGGCTTCTCTTAAAATCATTCTCTACCGGTAGAGTATTTACTTTAACAAAACTTTAGAAATTATTTTAATAATGTTAGTCATTCTGCATCATAAAGTTCTTATGATCAGTTCAGCAAACAGCAGTTTTAATGACCTCAGGTGCCTCAAAGATAAAAGCATGCTAAGGTGTCCAAAATGATAAGGTCTGCATTGTGCAGTGCTGATTGTGATGGCTGAATTAGATGTTGATGTACATTTCACGTTCATTATAATTTAATGGTGACTGAATTTTTAAGTGTTCAGTTAGTCAGCATTTTCCAGCAGCATATATCTGGTGAGGAGGTATCTCCTTCAAATCTTGAACTTGGTGAGAGAATTAATGTCAGTGTAAATTATACCCAAAATCCCCATTTCTCAAGCCGACATTTTATGCCAAGTGATAGCAGGTGGTGAAGTCAGACAGAGCATGAAAAACATACCCTTTATTTATGACCAGTTCTATTTTTTATGACCAGAAGGTAGCAGCTGCCATCTGGCATAATTCTTGGAGGGCTTTGGTAGGTCACAATGACCAAAATATTGATTTAGTGTCATTTTGTGATTTGGAGACAGGTAACATTCATTGAGCTATAACTACATGTCAGGTGCCCTCACAGGGGGCCTTCGCATATGCTATCTTCAGAATAAAATCCTAATATAAATCATATTTTTACCTCTGTTTATTAGATCAACAAACTAAAGCTTGGAGAAGATAAGAGGTTTATCCAAAGACTTGAAGACACATATTAGCTGATTATGATACAGTCTTCTCTTTAGGAGTCAATGTAGAGGAAACTAGTTAACTGTACTTGTTTCTTTTTTTTTTAAATTGTTGTTAAATTACAGTTGGCCCCATTATTCCCCCATTACTCTCCTCTGCCCTACCCATCCCCACCTCCCAAATTCAGTCCTCTGCCCTCCCTGTTGTCTTTGTCCGTGGTTCCTTTACACATACATGTTCCTTGACCACCCTTCCCCTGTACTTGTTCTATGAATAGTGAGGACATCACTGAAAATTCTTCATACTGCACTTGGAATTAGGCAAGCTGAGATTTAGCTACAACTTCTCTAACTCCAAGTGCGGTATCACCATCGGCTAATATTTTAGCTCTGAAAAGCAACCTGGTACACCAGTGCCCCTTATGACTTACCTAGGGCCCTGTGCATAAAACCTAAAGCAAGGTATTGACAACGCGGAACCTGATCAATGATGGAAGAACAGAATGATGAACAAACTCTAAATTATTAAACAAAGAAGACTTTTAGAAGGTCCATGTGTATCTTCAACTAAGATGTTTCATATATCACAAGATGATTATTAGGATAATAAGAGGAGAATGCATGGTTAGAGATGTCTGAAGCCCAGTGTGCTTCCCTGGGAGGCAGGAGGTGCCCTGAAGACGAGAAGAGGAGGTTGAATGAACGCTCCTCAGCAATGTGGAAGGACACAACCAGCAAGGTATTGATTGAGCTATATAACCTTCAGGTTCTCCTTTTACCCATGACACTCTACGATAATAAAAACAATCTGTTGAATTTCTTAAAATAAAGTTTTATAAAGCTTACAACAGGATGGAACTCAAGAGATTTTAAAACTTGCCCTGAAGATAGTTCAGGAGAACTTGGATGGCTCAGCTCACGCTGAGGCCCCACGCTAAAGACGGCTTGAAAGTGTAGTGCCAAATACAAACATTTATAAAATCTAATTCAAGAAGCAACTATAATTCTTTCTGACCAACAGAATTCCTCATTCCCTTTCTCATGGAGTCTGAAATTTCAGCACTATTGACTCATGCAATTTACTGCTTCAAGGCTAGTCTGTCCTCAGAAATGCCCATTAAAAAGTGCATACCCCACAGGAAGTGACACCACAAGCTTTTATCAACTAGTATTTCAGAATAGTATGACGGCTAGGTCAGACTCCAGATCTAGAGAAATATGGTGCAAGATTAGTACTGCGGCCTGTGTCTCCTCAAAAAAGGGAACACAGAAAAGTAGAGATGGCGAGTTATAAAGTTTTAGAAGGACTCAGGGATTAGTGTTTCTCAATAACTTCTTTTATTTATGATCAATAGACATGGTTCTTTTTTAAAAAATATTTTATTGTTGTCCAAGTACAGTTGTCTGCACTTACCCTCCACCACTCCCCCTCCACCCCAGCCATCCCAAACTCCCTCCCCTGCTTCCACCCTCCCCCTTGGTTTTGTCCATGTGTCCTTTATAGGGGGAGTAGTTCCTGAAAACCTTCCCCCCTTCCCGCCATTATCCCCTCCCACCTCCCCTCTGGTTACTGTCAAATTATTAATTTCAGACATTGATATGGTTCTTTTTATTGATTATTACATGAACTTTATTAATAGTTACATCTAAAAGTAGTTGTTATATACATATATACCACATGAAATGTATGTGTACTAGTAATCACATATTTCTTCATAAGTTTATAAGCATATTCATTTCAGTTTTAAAATAATTTTGAAATATTACCTATATACAGGAAAGAGTACCTACCAGGGTTATTAATAAGGTGGACATCTGTTATGAACAACACTGCGATCAAGGAATAAAATATCAGCCCTGGCTAGCGTAGCTCAGTGGATTGAGCGTGGGCTGTGAACCAAAGCATCGCAGGTTCGATTCCCAGTCAGGGCACATGCCTGGGTTGCAGGCCATGGCCCCCAGCAACCACACATTGATGTTTCTCTCTCTCTCTTTCTCCCTCCCTCCCCTCTCTAAAAATAAATAAATAAAATCTTTAAAAAAAGGAATAAAATATCACCTGCTTTTGAGAAGCCCATCTCTACTCTCCTCCCAGTCACTAATGCCTTTTCTCCTCAAAAGGACTATTGTCCTGATGTGTAGCACCATATACAGCGTGGAGCAAGAGTAGGTTTACAATTACTCATAAAAATGTAATATAATAATTAATATATAATAATACAAGGATAAACTCTGCGTCTTGTGTATTCACGATTGTAAACCTACTTTTGTACCACTCTATATGAGTTTAGCCAATTTTTAAGTTTCTTAAAATGGAATCATTTGTCTTGAATTTGGCTTCCTGTACTCAACAGTATGTTCGTAAGATTCATTCATGTTCTACCAGTAGCTTGTTCATTTTCATTTCATTATGGTACATTCATATAATTGTATCATGATTTATTTCTAATCTTTATGATTAGATTTGTTGCATTTCCATTAAAAATGTCAGCACAGCAGACTTTTCTTTTGAGACATTGAAACGATATTTATAAACATTTATATGAAAACTCAAATGACCAAAAATGGGCCAAAGCAATTTTGAAATAGAATAACAAAGTTATAGGCCAATACTTCCTGATTTTAAGATTTACCACAAAACTGCAACAGCTAAGGCATGGGCAAGTGTAATAATTTTCAATGAAACAGAACTGAGAATTGAGAAATATTTCCGCACATACATGGTCAGTTGATTTTCGACAAACTTGCCAATGAAATTCAATAAAGGAACGGAAGTCTTTTCAACAAATGGGTCAGCCTTGGTTGGATGTCCACAGGCAAAGATTGAATCTCAGTCCTTACCTTGAACCTGAACAAAGTTAAGTCAAAATGTAAAAGTGAATATGATAAAATATCTAGAAAAATATAGCAGAAAAATCTCTGCCACTATGGCTGGGCAAATAATTTTTAAATAAGGTACAGAAAGTACAAATCATGAAAGAAAACATGATAGTGTGTTATTAAAATAAAAATATATAAGAAACACAACCTTTTCTCTTTGAAAAACACTGTTAAGTAAATGTAAAGTCGAACCATAAACTGGGGGAATATATTATATATATATAAATGTACACACACACATATATATATATGAATATAACAAAATATTTGTAACAGGAATATATATAAGATTCTTACAGCTTACAAGAAGATGGAATAATATAAAAATGGGCAAAAGAATCAAATAAATATTGCACAAAGGAAGATATTCAAAGAGTAAAAGGTATGTAAAAAAGATGACCAATGTTTTTTATCAAGAAAATCCACATTAAAACCCCAGGAAATTTACACTGTACATCCATGAAAAGAGCTGAAATGCAAAAGACTAATAGTTTCCAGTGCAAGACAAGGTGTGGAGCCATGATATATAGGAAGTAATAAAGAGAAAAGAAATAAAACTTTTAGTTAAGATGTGATCATTTTACCTAATGTTGATTTATATATATTCAGTAACTATGCATATTGCACCTTAACTTGCTTAACAATTCAGAGACGATGGCTATATGCCTTTGCTTACTTATCAGTTCAGAGATGATGACTATGAACCTCTAATACTTCCTCTGAGGGGACAGTGGTTGTGAAACTGTGCTAAAGGTAAGGTGGCCGTGACTTGTTTTTCATACGGTAAAATATGCCTGCACATGTTGTACCTGAACAAACAAGCCCTTCTAGTCATTTTCATAAAATAGCAAATGACTTCATAATTCATTTTACTGCTTAAATAAAAGTCAAGTTATCTTCCCTGGAACATGTGTTTGTGTATGTCTATGTCTACTCAGCTATGACTACGGCTCTATCTCTGTAACCATAGGTACGTATCTGTATGTGGGAATTTGATAATGAGACGCTTCATTTTACTCCACAATTCTCTCATTGCTTGCATTTCTCTACAGTATTCACATATCACTTTAGCAAATCAAAATCTATAAATAATAAAATAATTGGTATTTTTTATTTAAATAAATAATGGACACTTTACATTGTAAAAGCCATAACGATATGAACAAAAAGGAAATTTGGGACAACTGTTCTGGTACCTGACCCCTGCTTTTTGTCTACCGGTGGTCTTTCTTTGCTTCTAGGCATTTCCAATATATTTTGGTAATCTGTACGCCCTCCTAATTTCTAATGTGACTTGACTTTAGTCATTCACATCCTGCAATAAGACTTATCTTTCAACTTTAAACCAGTTCATCTTTGGGATCCTGGATCTGTTTTATTCCCCAATATATGTAATTGTTTTTGTTCTTTCTTTTTCTTATTTTATGTTCACTTTATTTTGGACATATCCCTTAGACACTACCCCTGTAAGGGTGATGGTACCTGGCTTGTTGTCATTTTCTAGCACTCTGTCTTCTTAAACAGGTGATTCTGGTCAAGTCATATTCTCTCTAAGCCTTATTTTCATTATCTGCAAAATGAAGATAATAACACCCCTCCAAGTGTTGGGAGGAACTTTAATAAATGCAGAAGATTTCTAAATTAATTTCCACATTAAGAAATTGGGACTAGAGAGCTAGGACAGACACAAAAGGCAAGGTCAACAAGCAAATTGCTTAGCAACATTTTATCTACTCTTTCTCTAAATGCCCATATATCACAATGACCAGAAGCGTCTTTATTCAAAATCATCTCCCTACACAAAACAACTAAATTTAATTACAGTTGTAGAACAATGTTATCTTCACCTTTCCCTACTCACTGGAAATTTGATTTAACACTAAAACTCAAAAAGGGAAGAGAGGTTGGGTAGCAAAAGAAATTTCTCTCAGAGAGACAATCATTAAAAAAGAAAACATTGGTAACAATTGCTGTGGCCTACTTCTCATGTTCTCATTTGGCTTTTTGCCCAGATTTGCACAAATCACTAGTACTGCCCCAAACAATTCATGAATATAGAAAAAATTGGGGGAAAATGCCAAAAAAGGAAAAACAAACTCATAGGGGAAAAATAGCGTCAGTTTTTAATTACTGGTGCACTAATGAAGACAGTGAATCAAATAAGCAGTTTGTTCTCAACATGTTATCATGCAAAACACAATAAACTTGAAAGGTCCTGAAATAACAGTTCATAGCAAGTGGAGGAAAATGCCCTATAACAGTCCTTGGAAGAAGAAATGCATTAGTATTTTGCTTTATTATTCCTCATTGCAGGTTCCAATCTAATCTCCATAGAAATGGAATTCCAATTGGGCCTCAGAGATATCTTACAAGCACAATGTAATCCCAATTTGAGAGAGATATTCAAGTTAACTGAAATTCAGTGTACTCTCCTGGGAACAGTTAGGCTGAACTACTTAGGAGGGACCAGATTCAAGTTCTTAAAAGTAGCCTGGATGAATTCTAAAATAAACCAAACAAGAGCTAATATTGGAATATGAGGAAAAATTATTCTCTCTCTCAATCTCAATCTCTCTTTTTCACTTTGTTTTTTTCACTGTTTGTACCCTCATCAGCTTGTACATCTCTCTTTTCCTTACCTTTCAGAAATATGAAATGGTTATGAAGATGTAAAGGGCAAACATGCCCCCAAATTACACAAAGATTCAGGCATCTTGAGAAACAGTAAATACATATTTAACCACAAATCTAACACAGCGACTCTTGTCCTTAAGATATCCATGGAAACACAGTTTTATTTTTATTGCAACAAACACTATGTCCTTTATGATTGTCAAGAATAACCATTTTTGAAATATTGATGATATAACTATGTTTTCTGAAGTGCAACGAGATTTTTAAACTCATGTAATTGTGTTTGGACACATTGTTTGATTTGATAGTTGCCTCTTTCCTATGTTTTAGAAATTTTCTATTTTCCACTCAAAAGCATCTGATAGTAGAATGTATTTTTCTACGCAATTCTGGATATAGTAATTCAATCAACCTGAGCAACCACGTTATTTTAGTGATTTTTAAACAATATACCTGTGTACTAAGAGTGACTGTTGTAACTCATCTTCAGCATGTTTGGAGTCGAATAGGGTGAGGTTTAAGTGGTGGTTCTGCCACTTCTGGGAAGGTTATTGTAAAGCTGGCAGCCAGGTTTCTTAAGCTGTGAAATAATTCCATAGTGAAGATGAAATGCTGTAATGTAAGGGAAGCTCCTAGAACAGTGCTGAGTTGTGGCAGACAGCCCTAGGCATGGCCCTCCACCTCTGCTGGTCCCCTTCTGGGAGACCAGCTCTGAAGACCACAGGGGAGCTTTCGGGGCCCACCACTGTACCACCTGGAATTGTTCTCGGAGGTAGTGAAGCGATCCACGGCTTTAATCTGGGAGAGTTAAATTTTCTCTCTTAAAAAAATCTGGAACTGAGAAAAGTGAGGACATAGAGCCTGGGGAGCCATTAGATCTGAATGACGTCACAAGAAAACGCTCAAGGAAGAAGGAAGATTGGTTCTTGCTGCTGAGACCTCCAGAGCTGGCCTAGTTCCTCCCCTTCCTGATTCTGTCTCTGATCTTGTGATGAACAACATTTATCTTGCCCCATGGATATCCATGTATTCCCCCACTCTTTTTTTTTTTTTTTTTTGCTTCAGCTAGAAACAGACTCAGGTGCTTTTAAACAAACATGAACACATAAATGTGTGTAGAAGGGTGTGTGGTAGAAACAGACCTTCAGGAAAATGTGAGCTCACATTTCAGAGAATGGGTGATGGTTACATGAAAGATAAGCAGATTATCTTCTGTATTATGAGAAGAAAAACTGGTAACCCAGAAACAATTCTTTATAGTTATTGCTGGAAGGTGATGCTCTAAGAGACTTTACCCCATAGAAAACACTGAGAGACAAATGCCATTCTCATAGAATTGTATGTTTGCTTCTGATTGTTTGTATAATATGATGGCTGCCTCACTGTTCTGTTATCGTCTATAGTGGTTAAGCCAGGGTCACTGAAAACCAGATACAGAAAACTATTTGTTTAGGCTAATTGCTTACTTTAGCTTAATTTATGAGCTATCCCTGGTTACAGTGCACGTGTAGTGTTACTAGACACTAGGAGTGGACTTAGTTATGGAAGATTAGATTTAGAATTTCTAGGCAGCATCATATCATTAAGAACAGGTGTGCTGCCCACCTCCACCCTGAAATCTACTCAAACACACTTCATCTCAAGCAACTTTTGCTCAAGGAGGTACTGAATGAACTGATGCCTCAGTGCTCATTGTTACTTGCAAAATGACTATTTTTCGAGCTGATTTAGTTGATAATACAATAGAATCCAAGTTCTTTATAAAAATAGTTCATGTCTCCACCTATCCCATCTATTTCTCTTCGTCCACAGGTAAAATATTCACAAGATGTCTCTGTCTATAATTTTAATTTTATGTAGTTATATTGCATTTATATGTATGTCTATCTATATGGGTGTGTGCACACATTTTGAATATGTAAGGTATAGACTAGGAAACAATATTCTGAACACATATGTCTGGAAAAGATTTGTAAGAAAGTCACACAAATAAAAAATAAATAAAAGATTACCAATCCAATTTTTAAAAAGGGTAAAAGACTGGTGTGGACTCTGACCAGCTGTGTCCGTGGCGTTGTGGATGTGAGGAACAAATTCACATGGACTGCAGAAGTCCTGTGAGGAAAAGGGACAGCATGGCTACTCTCTGAGTGACAGAGCGCCCCGACCCTTGCCTGGACAGGCTTTTATTGCTTGTCTCGGAGCTTTACACCAAGAAAGGTCCTCACTTGTTATGCTCAGGTTTGCTTTAGGTGGTTACTTTTTACAGATAACAAAGAAAAGGATGTTGGGCATGCACAGGGAAAAGTGGTTCAACTGGTTATACTCTGTCCTTGGGAGAATTAGTGCAGACTTTAGAAAGTTACTTTAAATATATGCAGTAAATATTTGTTGCCTCAATTCAGGGTGAGGGAGTTTTAGCAAAAGCAAGCCTCAAAGTACCCTAGATATAATGCAGGCCTGGTTCCCCATGGGAGAGCTGATCTGTGGGCCTGGCTCCTGTGTGCTGCCTCATACCTGTCGGTTTTCTCAACCAGGGCTGAGCTACATTCGCCACTGCCATGTGGGCCGGTTCCCTATGAAAGACTTAAGCAGATGCTTCCAAAAAATGATGTGCAAATGTCAGTGAGCACATGAAGAGGTATTAATATCTTTGGTCCTCGGGAAAATGTCCTCAAAGTGATAAAAAAGATTAACAACAACTAAAAATTTAATAACTTAACTATTCTAAACACCTGGTTGTCTGTATATATACCATGTGTTAGCCATAGCTATAACTAGTCCAAGATCAGGGAAAGCTTATACCCATTTAGGGAGAAATGAAATGACACAGAATGTTGGCTTCATGAATGGACTCATCAGTTGAAGAAGAATGTCATATGAGTTGTATCAGCCTGTGAAAATTCATTTCAATATGTTTACAACTATTTCATTTTCCTGCCCCTGTAATGTAAATTTTTAAGTGCAAACTTTTGTGTTTGCCACCAGGAATATGAAAATGAATAAGAAGCCAGAGCTCCTTGGAAGACTCTGTCTTCCCAGAGCTCCCGGGAAGGTAAGAAATACAGCGACTAAACGTTATCATCATAACATAGTATGGAACATGCTTAATTTATGTTTGTACTGAGAATTGACCTTATCTGGGCAAGCCTATAACTACTTTGCACATGAAAAAAAACCCCAAAAGCATTCAAACTGAATTAAATAATAAATAGGCATTTTGCAACAAGAGAGAGGAAGCAGAAGCACAGGAAGGCAGTGGAACCAGCCTTTCAAGGCACAGGTACGTGAAAGCGTATGAGAGTGGGGAAAGAGTATGAGATGTGCTGAAATGGAGACACTTTAGGAGAAGTGGAAGACATTGCAATAAATGGAATTGAATGGGGAGGCCTAAGAAGAGCTGTGTGGGCTTGTAGCATATAGATTCTATCCTCCTTTAAGTGAAGAATGTTTGATAGTTTCAGTATCTGGAATCATTTTGGCAAAATTGATGGTTGAGAAAAATCTTGTGATAGGCAGAATAAAACTACTTTTTCTCCCCAAAGACATCCATCCTAATCCCCAAAACCAGTACATGTGTTATACAGGAAAAGAGATTTGGCAGATTTGATTAATTTAAAATTCTTGTGATTATTCTGGATTATCTATTCAGGCAGGCCCAGTGTAATCACAAGGGTCCTTCAAAGTGGAAGAGAGAGGCAGAGGAAGATTTGACTCCAGAGCAGGAGGTTGGATGAATGAGACGTAAGCAAGACTCTACCACCATCACTGGCTTCCAAGATGGAGGACAGAGCTGTGAGCCAAGGGCTGTGAGAAGCTTTTGGAAGCAGGTTCTTTTCTAGAACCTCAGAAGGATGTACCTTGGCTGACACTGAACTAGATATCAGTGACACCTCTGGTCTCATTTCAGACGTCTGGTCTCTAGGACAACTGGAAGATAATGCATTTTGTTGTTTTAAGCTACAGAGTTGGTAGTAATGTATCACAGCCACCACCAAAATCTAACAAAGATCTCATACATGGGTGAAGGGGCCCTGGGGATGGGCAGTATCCTTCCTGCTTTCTTCTTAGATACGAGTCTTTCCATTTTTCAGACGCTGGGGCTGAAGACAGGATCTTGAACACTGTTGAGATATGGGGCTTAGAATCATACAATAAACTTAAGAAGGGCACAGTCTTTGCAGCCAGACATACTGCAGTTATTATGGTCTCAGATCTGTCAAACACTTACTCTGTCACGTTGGAATAGACACTCCAAAGTCTGAGCCTGACTCAGCCTTCTCATCCAGAAAACAGGGAAGATCATACCTCTCACTGATTTGCCATGGGAATTAGCTAAATGTAGGCTTATAAATATTCTAGCATAACATTTGAGTATATATGTTTAGCACATGTTCGTTTTCACTTATCTTTCCAGAACACACAGTACAGTAAAATCTGAATATATATATGTGTGTGTGTGTGTATATATATATATATATATATATATATATATATATATCCAGAAGGTATCCAGCCATGTAATATGAAAAACAGAGACATTTACTGAAGAAGATACCAGACACAAGAAACAGTGTACATAGGACAAAGACACTTCAGCCCCCTTCAAAGTAGGCACCACAGGACCTCACACAGTTCTCCCAATCACCATCAGCTGCCCTTTGTATTTTCCTGAATCTCATAGATGGTCTGATATCTATTCCCTTTCAAAGGTGATTTTAGATATATATATATATATATAACTAAAAATATATATATATATGCATGCATATTCTGGGGCATTAATTAGGATGCCCAGTGATTGATGCAAATATGAAAACTAACAGTGAAAGCCTGTGGAAAACCATCTGGAATTTGATGGTAATCATACATAGAAGGTATGTGTACACCCCTACAAATACACACATGCATATGCACATACAAGTTACATGATTGACTGGATTTGGGCTTTTTTCTTTTGGATAATACTGTCACAAAGACAGAGATGAAAAAATGACTTGCCCCCCACCCCACACTGTGCCAGAGCTTTGCAAACCCACCCTAATGTGTGGGATGAAAATGCACAAGGCAGTCCTAGTGAGGTTCACCAGGTAAATCTAAATGTTCCCTTGAGGAGTTTGTTTTTTTTTCAATTTTGTTTTCACAGTGGGGTTTTGTTTTAACTTCCCTCAGTTTCGTACCAATATCCTGAGCAACAGTCTAGGATTTTAATCAAAGATCTCCTGTTGGTGTCCCAGTAGAGCAGCTGGTTGGGCAGCACTGAAGGAGAAGCTGCGGTGAGATGCAGTGATTCCCAAGAGCTTTATCTCTGCGGGCACTCCATGGGCTGTACACCACATTACCTTTTTCAAGGAGGGGCTTTTGCCTTTCATTTCTTCAGACTGTGGAGCATTCCACACACCATACACCACATTACCTTTTGCAAGAAGGGGCTTTTGCCTTTAACTCTATCCCCATCCCACTGAATGGCCAATATAAAACTTAGGGAAGTAAAATACCTAAAAGCTATTTGGCAAATGAGTTTCAAATATTTGATTGGTAGACCATTGTAACAATAGCCCAAACAAAAGCAAGAAAATAAAACCAAATAGTGCATGTAAAATGTTGATATTACCTTAAAGTACTTCCTTGAAAGTATCTACTTTTTCACAACCAATTAAAATAAGCATTGTTTTCTCCTACTGTGTAAATTTAAAAAATTAAATTTTCTGTGAAAATTAAAACTAATTTCCTAATACCCTAAACTTTCTATATGACAAATCAATAAGTCTTAATTGACCCCATGGTCTCTATAGTTAAGGATCAATTCTGGCCAATGTGTGTAAAGACAAAACCTTTCTGTTAATTTTTATATTCATGCTTTCTTAGAATATACATATATAATAAAGATTTTTTCTCCAGAATTTGCCTATGACAAATATACACACATTTTTATTTGTTGTCATCCCTTAGGAGCTATGATTTAAAGTTAGTACAGGTCTGGACAATACTCTAGATCCTGAGAGTATCTTTTTGAGCAAGTATAGGGAAGCCAGGTCATTTTTCAAGTGTTTTGATTCTAATTTGTAAAACAAGGGGACAGAGCTATGTGTTTTGCCTCAACTTATCTTTTTTAAACATTAAATATTCTATGATGCTAAATCCTTGTAGCTGTTGTTCATCCACTAAGCATAGGGCTAAGAATCATTTTACTTTATTCTCTGGTTCCTACATGTTTAAATTAAGCCTTATCCAGACCCATTATCTGCTTTCATTTTTATAGTCATCTTGTCCATCACCATAATATGAATGTTACATTGGCTCCTCTCTTTGATGTGTTATTTTTTGAAAGTGAAATTAGGTTTTTCAACAGGCTTTTCTCAACAGCAATTTCTGTAAATAGTTGTTCTTTATTAGTGGACTTATTGAGAGTAGATACAAAAGATATCTTCTATTACTAACACCTTACAATAGTTACAGAAGACACAGGAAAATATAGAAAACCTTTACAGAAAAGGGGTAAAGCATAAATAAAGTGCCCATGAGTAAGAGATGGACTGATGCCACTTGGGAAAGAGAATCTTCAGTTTGCTACTTGTAGCTGAAACTTTAGATATATCTGGACTGAGAATCAATAACACGATGCCAAAGCCTACAGTCTGTGTATTTTTAACATGGGTTAGTGGGCAAATAGTAAAACAACTTCACTTTAGGGACCCTAAGAGATCCTTATTTTTCCTTTGTCCATATCAAATTCACCCGTGTACTTTTATGTCTCTCTCTTATCCTGGATTTGATCCACCGTCGGTTATTTTTATCATAGCATCACTCATTTACACATACCTTAGGGTCCACCTTTGAAATTCAACATCAGTAGTAGAGTTCCATTTTCAGCTGGTTTAGAACCAAGTGCTGCCACCACTAGAATTGCCCATTAACTTCTCTCGATCCTCTTCTCTCATTTATTAGGCACCTACTGTGAACCAGGCACTTTAAAAATGTTATCACATTCAACCATGGGAGTAAAATTTGTTTAAGAAAAACACATTTCAGCTGTAGTTAGCTTAGTGTTTCTACTGCCTGAATAACAGTGTCCTCACTTGTTAAGAGAAGGAAGAAAAAGCTCATCACAAGTAACATTGTCAGCAAATTGAGGAAAAGGACCTGCCTTAAAACCTTCTTGGGGTATTTCCTCAAGCTTTCTAAGACCTTCACTAAAACAGTTTGACATAGCACTCATCCCTGCTTACAACAAATGTAGAAATCACTGCTCCAGGCTCAGACTCTCAGGGATCTCTCCTTGACAGTAATCTCTAATTCATCAAATTGTTTGACTCCCAGGTGGCTGACAGTATATGCCTTCTAATTTCATTCTCCTTTGCAGAGTGCTAGGATTCTTAATTGGGCAGGATGGATTCATATTTTATGCATCAAGAATTTACCCATAACTATAATAAAATATAAAGAATGTTGATTAAATTCTACTCTTCCTAGCTCCTCAAATCCCTCCAATTCCTTATATTTCTGCTCAAGTTATCTGTCTGAAATGTCTATATGATCACAGCTTTAAATGTGTCCATATCTGCTATAGTTTCAAGGATATTGATTAAGTTCCTCAGCTTAGCACAGAAGTCTATTTATAATAAAACCCTCACTATTATCTCTAACTTCATTTTTTGCCACTTCTCGCAAGCTTCATTTCAGATTTATGTTGCTTTATGCCATTGTATATTTATACATATCCCGTCTCCTAAGAATATCCTTCATTTTTTTCTCCACTTAACTCCCACTTAATTTTTTAGAAAGACTTGACTTTATCAAGTCTAAATGACAGGATATATAGCATTTTATGTAGTCCAGTTTGGTCTGTTTTCTGCACCGTGCCTAAACTGAAGAATCACTGGTTTATTTATCTGATTCTCTCATGAGGCCCTGCGAGTTTATAGGTGGAGAATATATCTCAGTCATAATTTGATTCAGTAATTGGAAGGAATTGGACTGCAGCTCTGTTTCGGTCAGGCCCTCATGCCCATCTCTCTGCATAAAGCATCTGTCTCCATTTGCATGTGCCATAGATACGTCTAACTCACTGTGTACGAAACTGAGATTCGCTTACTTTATGAAACATTAGTCTCCTTCTATATCCATTCTCTTTATAAATAGCTACAGTATCTGCTCAGTTTTCTAAGACACAGACTTTGAAATCATTCTTAACACTTCTCTACCCTCACCAGACTCTACCCTTGCCAAACTGTCACCCTTTCTATGTCCTTAAATCTCCAATTTCAAAGTCTGTCCATCTCCACTGCCCCTGATTGTGGACCAGTTTCTGGAAGCCCTGCTTGAATTACTAATATTCTAAGAACTGAATTCTCTGCCGTTCATCTTATCCTCTTCAACTGATATTTTACAGGACAACCAGAGTGATGTTCCTTAGGTACACAATACGTTACACCCATGCTTCATCTCCAGTACCTTTTGATACTCTACCATTGTCTTTGGGAAAAGTTCAAATTGCTTATTGTGGCTAACAAGGCTACTCACCACCTGGAACACATCAAGTTCACTTTTATGTACTTCATGTGCCAAAGTATTATCAAGTCAAAACTAACGTCTTGCTATTTTCCCCAAAAGCCATGTTTTGTTTTGTTTTTTACTTCCAGATGTTTGTGCTGATTCTTCTGCCTACAAAGTTTTTCTTTCCACTCTCTGCTTATCTAATTCTATCTTCATATTCGATTAGATATCACTTCATCCTAGAAATTTTTCTTGGTGACCCTGACTGTGTTATTTCCACAAGGATGGGTCAAAGCTTACTTGCTTTTGCTCAAAAACTTAAATATTCAACAACTTTGTGAATGGCTGTTAAACTACAGGTAGCTTGAGATTGGCTATGGTGAAAATATTTGCAACATGCAAATCAACAAATACTACAAAATCAGGCCTGGTTTGTGTGGGTCAGTGGACTGAGCTCTGGCCTATGAACTGAAAGGTCACCAGTTCGATTCCAGTCAGGGCACATGCCTGGGTTGTGGGCCAGGTCCCCAGTTTGGGTCATTCCAGAGGCAACCAACTGATATTTTCCCCACACATCAATGTTTCTCTCCCTTTCTCCCTCCCTTCCTCTCTCTCTGAAAATTAATAAATAAAATCTCTAAAAAATACTACAAAGTCAGGCTTTTAATTGTTCCCCTAGAGTGCCAGATTTACAGCATACTAATTAGAACACAAATGTTTCATGGCTTACCTTTATCATAGCATTATACACACAGTATTGATATTGTAAGTTCACTAGCTTATCTTCCCATAAGTTGTAAGTTAAAGTTAAAGATAGTTTCTTTTCCTTTATTTTATCACGGGCATCTTGTACATAGCAGATATCAAATTATAATAAGCATTTAATGCAAAGGGCTCTGTAGATAAAATAACACAGGAGAAAGTCTCCTTTTAATGTGGTATTTCTGAAGTTTATGGGGTTGTCCTAGTTTTAAAAGAGCTTTACCACTCTGGCTGGTGAGGCTCAGTGGATTGAGTGCCAGTCTGCAACCCAAAGAGTTGCTGGTTTGATTCCCATTCAAAGCACATGCTTGGGTTGCAGGCCAGGTCACCAGTAGGGGGTGTGTGAGAGGCAACCACACATTGATGTTTCTCTCCCTCTCTTTCTCCTTCCCTTCCCCTCTGGCTAAAAATAAATAAATAAAATCCTTAAAATTAAAAAAAAAACTTTACCTTACAAAGGTAGAAGCAGAGAAAGGGCTTCGGTGAAAGTCCGATGGCACATCATCATTCTTCACCAAGTCGCTCAGACATAGTAGAGATTTTTACAGTAATTGTTATTAGCAGAAAAGTATCTCCTTTCTTCTGTTTCTAGACATTTTTCCAGTTTTGGGTAATTGTTAGAGGTATTAAAAATATATATATTTCCACAATATTATAGGAGTTCAGAAATAAATCTCATTAAGTGCAAGTTTGTTATTAAAGGGGAGGAGGGATGACTGGGGTCAATCCACTGTGGAAGGGAGGAACTCATCATATACCTTTAAGTTAATTTTATTTCCAAGAACATCATTATAAGGTTAAATTGTATAGGAAAGCGAATAAACTTTGCCACACTGAAATTGATTATTTCTTACTTTTTGCCCAGTGATGGTCTGTTTCATTGATATCTAATAAGCTGTTATTAGATCTGTGGGAAAATTCTGATGAGATATTATTGTTCACAGAAGCAAGAATCTGTGATGCAGCTGGTAAGTTCGACAAGTGGGAGGTAAATATATGACGGAGATAAGACCTCAACATTCTTCTTACAACATTGTCGATGTCTGCAAAACAAAACTTCTTTATTTACATTTCATTTAGAATGCCATCTTATCCTTGTAGGTGTCCTCCTAGAAACATGCTGTTTACTTGGTGATGTCTCACTAAGAATTTTAATAGATTTATTTGATGTCTTCCAGTTATAAGTGATTGCCATCTAAATCATACTACTGATGAGCAAAGAGGAATATATTAACTCAGTTTTTAAAAGAAGGGATTCCTATTTTACGACAGCAGGGAAGGAACTGGAGTCTATTATGCTAAGTGAAGTAAGTCTGTCAGTGAAAGACAAATACCATATGATCTCACTTATGAGAGGAATGTCATGGACAAAAAAAACTAATGAGCAAAATAGAACCAGAGGCATAGAATCACGGAATAGGCTGACAGTGGTAAGAGAGAGGAGAGGTGGGCACTGGTGGAAAGAAGGGGAAGGGATTACTCAAAGAAAGAATATTAAGGACTCGTGGACATGGACAACAGCATGGGGACTGACTATTCAAGTTGGAGGGGAGTTAGGAGGAGCGGGGTGAAGGGAAGTATTGGGATAACTGCAGAAGCATAAACAATAAAACATTTAAAAAATAAACACCAGAAAAAGAAAAAAGAAAGAGAAGAGTTGTGGGTCCAGTCTTAGACCTGGCTACGTCTAATTCCTCAGATGTGAGGTCTGGTCTTCTGTTCTGTGGAACCTAAGGAAAGAAGTGTCTTTTCTGTTAGTTGTGGAGAAACAATTCAAGTCTGGGTCACATCATCCCATATCTACCAATTGCTTTGTTCAAAGAATGCAATACTTTTTCATTTGCCTATGCTTGTAAATGAGCATATATTTCAAAATCTAAAACATATTTCTTTATGTACATACAATGGTTTAAATATCTCACCAAGCAAATTACAATAATCTGATGTTCAATTTACAAATGCTCCCATTTTCCACAAGGGATGCAATGTACAGTCTCTTATAGTTACTGCACCCAGATCCCAATTAGGAAGTGTAGGTTTTGTCTTCTTCAGAAAGAGGCCAGATGATAAATTCATGTGTACCCAATATATACATCTAACAAAAATGATGTAAAATCACAATAACTTTAGCAAGAAGTTTCATTAGAAAAAGAAGAGAAGTAGAAACAGGATAAAACATTGATCTATAACATTTCTTACTGGGAAGGAAGAATACATACTTTCTCTATACCAATGAGCTTTATAATCAGCCAATCCATTCACTTCTAGTTCTTGAGAGAATATATTTCCTTCCTGTCACACCTATGTAAGCCTTTGGGGGGCAGCATGGATTCAGGAGCCTCTTTCTTTCCCTTCCTTCCTTCCTTCCTTCCTTCCTTCCTTCCTTCCTTCCTTCCTTCCTTCCTTCCTTCCTTCCTTCCTTCCCTCCTTCCTCCCTCCCTTTCTCTCTCTTCTTTATTCTCACCCAAGGACATTTTTTCCTTGTTTTTTTTAGAGAGAGGAAAGAGAGAGGGAGAGAGAAACATTGATGTGAGAGAGAAATATGTTGCCTCTCATGGTCTCCCCAACCAGAGACTGAACCTCAGCTTAGGCATGGGACCTGTCTGGGATTCGGTCTCAACATTTTCCTTCATGAAGGTTACTCCAACTGACTGGGCCACACTGGCCAGGGCAGGAACCCATTTCTTGTTACTACAAATTTAGGACCCTGCAGGATATTTTAGGCATTGAGCAAAGAGGTTATAATTATACCCAGCTCCTAAAACTATTATGGGCTAGTAACTAAATTAAAAAATATTGCCCCAAATCCAATGCCAAAAGATCCTGAAAATCAACTTCACTGTTGTGATTTATGCTGCTTTGCACTGGGCTGCGGTGTTTAGCCCAGCTTCCCAGACCTTCAAATCTGCTGATCCAACTTGGCCTCAGCTTTTGCAACAGGTTTAGTTATATACATATTACTCAATACAGGAGGCCTCATATGTTCCCTGAACACAGGCTGCCTCAAATAGAATTACTCTTTAAAGTTGGATGATGATTTAATTTAAATGGGAAGACGTACCTGGCTAGAGAGTTTCCCAAAACCCCTGGGTTCCATTATTACAATATCCTCTTGTGTTTTCTGCATCCTCTCTCCCATTTACATTAGCTCAGAAGCCGAGTTTATTGTTCTCATTTTGTTTGTTTGTTTTTCATTCCAGCAGCCTGCATGACTTTACCATTTGCCGCATCTTGACTGAAGACTGAAGGAACGGAGGACCTCTCATAACAACACACTGTGTTTACTTTTCGCTTTCCAACAGCTCAGCTGAGACTGTAACTTTTCTTTTTCCGTGAGATTTTACAAAAGGGCATTACAGAAAGACTCCAGTGTTCTGAAACATTTTACTAAGTCCCTTAACTGCCCAGTCTTGCTGGAGGACATGATCTTTATTTCACAGAGTGGTAGACAATATTGTAACCATCTGCTTCTTGTGTACAATAGTAAATCCTGAATCTGGGCCAGGGAACTCCTCGCCGCATTACCCTTTCTCCAAAAAAGTTTAGCCACTTTTTAAAATTAAATGCATTGGAGTGACATTGGTTAATGAGATTATACAGGTTCCAAGTGTACAGTTGTATGATACAGCAGCTGTATGGTGCACTGTGTGCGCACCTCCCAGACTCAAGTCTTTTTTCATCACTATGTATCTGACCCTCTTTACTACCCCCGCCCCCCAGCCCTCTGGTGACCTTCGTGCTATTGTCTGTGTCTGTGAGTTTTGTTCGTTTTTCTTGTTTGTTCAGTTTTTGCTTTCAGTTTTGTTTCTGCAACTATTACTAGCAATAAATGACTTCTAGGTACTAATCCCTTAATAAAGTAGGAGTCATTAAATTTCAATTTACAAAAATCTAACTCAATGTAGTTAGCAAAATAGCATTTCACTGGATGAAGTCATTGCGAAGTTCTGAGGCAGGCTTTCCTCAGATGTAGCAGAATCACCTCTCGGCCCCGCTGCAGCCCTGGGTTCTGCTCTCCTCAAAACTGCCTTTATTTCCTGGGACTGCGTCCTGTGTAAATAATGGGGGATTGTGCCCCCAGTGCATCACAGTTTCATTTCTTCCTATGGCTTAAACTCCGAGGAGAAGTGGAATGATTTTCCCACTGATGTTCACAAAAGTCCGAGGAAAGATGCTAATTTATGGCCATCGCTGAACGATTGCTCTCTTCGGAGCTAACATTCTGATGACCCAAACTGGTCCTGGAGGGCACAGGTGAAGAGTCACTTTAGCCCCAAACAAAACATAGGATTATTGCCCTGGCTGGCATAGCTCAGTGGATTGAGTGTGGGCTGCGAACCAAAGTGTCACAGGTTCGATTCCCAGTCAGGGTACATGCCTGGGTTGCAGGCCATGACCCCCAGCAACCGCACATTGATGTTTCTCTCTCTCTCTCTTTCCCTCCCTTCCCTCTCTAAAAATAAATAAATAAAAGCTTTAAAAAACATAGGATTATTATAAAACTGGGGAAGCATTGATTCTTAAATAGGAGGTTTATTGTCAAAAAATAAAAGAAAGAAAATGATAGAAAGAGAAGAAAAAGGGAGGGAAGGAAGGAGGGAGGGAGGGAGGGAGGGAGAAAATAATCTTTATATCCAGTAAATACTAAAGCTAGAACTCAGTGCATCAGCTCAGTGATTTTCATGTCATTTGGTGGAGTGCCAGCTATCATGATAGGGCTCAGATCATGTTCATGAGACGGGCGGACTAGCAGGAGTGACGTTACGGAAAGGAGAGAATGTGGGTCATCTCAAAGGTGGCCTGTGCATCAGTATGTTGATGATGAGTATACTGATGATGATCAGTATGTCAAGGGAAAAGGGACGCTGCACTAATTGAGACTAGCAGGTGAATGCGATCATCTATATTTTGTATTAAGATGAATGGCTTCAAAAGTCCATTTCTTTTCTATTAATCTTATTATTAGATACTAACTGCAATTTACATATCGTTGGCATTCACGCCACACTATCTTAAAGACCAAAGGAAAGAAATAGCAAACATGCAAATAAAACAAACATTAAAGGGATTAAATCCTTATCTTAAGGCATTTCTCATTTCTCAAACAGTATCTCTCTTGAGAGGGATACACGTCTGAGCAATAAAATGAGAATCAATTGACAAGCTCTTGTCTCCACGAAGAACATTGCTTTTCCTCTTCGTTTTCCATTTCCACCAACACCCCTCCAGCAACTTCAGTTACAAAATCCAAAAATACACTGCTTTTCATTTGTGGTTTAAAAGAGGATGTGAGCCTGAAAAAGCAAAGGAAAAAATGTATACATGTGACAAGCAGTTTCCAATATTTCTAAAAGTGTAAGAAACCAGCTATTGGGATATGTATCACAGCACTCTGTAAAACATCCTGTAAGAGGCGCTGGCCGGCATGGCTCTGTATTTAGGCATCTCCCATAGAGCGAAAGGTCACTGGTTGGATTCTTGGCCTGGGTTGTTGATTCGGTCTGGCGTGCACATGAGAAGAAGCTGATCAACGCTGCTCTCTCACATCGATGTTTCTCTCTTTCTCCACCACCCCCTCTCTCCAAAAATAAATAAATAAAGTCTTTTTTAAAATGTGCAATAAGAGGGTTGATTATATACCCCACAGTGTAGGGATAATGATGGAAAACGATCATTAAATATGATGTGATAGCATATTTATTGACATGAGGCCTCCACAATGTGTTTGACATGAAAATACAAAGCTTATGCCACAGTAAAAATAAAAGTATGCATGCTACTTATTTATTGATGTTGTTAGCCCAACATATTAAACTAGTAACCGTGTCACCCGGTGGTAATTGTTTGTAAGCCTCCTCTCTGTCTCCCAGAGCTGTTCCTGAAACTCTGGTCTGTGGCGATGTGTTCTCCAACTGCTCACGTCACTCCACACAAACAAGTAGACCCTGAATTAAATGTCTCGTGTCCTAAGAGAAAGTCACACTATGTGTCTGTCGATCGTCTAACAAATATACTCTCTCTAAGCTTTGGATTTAAAAATCCTTTTGTAAGTTTGGTAAAATTACAGGATACAAAATCAATGTATGGAAATCCATTGCATTTCTATATACCAATAATGAACAGTCAGAAGAAGAAATCAAGAAAACCATCCCATTTACAACTGCATCAAAAACCATAAAATAAAATTGAATTCTATGAGTAGGGTAAGCCTTACACATACCTAATTTTAAGCCATTTCTCTAAGTAATTTTTGTGTAAATATAAAAGTAAGGTATGCTCTTTATAAAAATGGGGAATAAATAAAAATGCTCAAGCACACAAAATGAATCTGTAATTCCTTTCTTTTGAATTATATATATATATATACATATATTCATATTGTATTGCTGTAACTAGAATTTATGGCTTCAGAAGCATGCCAAAGTCATTTTTATTTGATATTATAAGGTTGATATATATTTTAATATATAAAATTACAGCTGGCAATATCAATATCCCCTCAAATTATACCTATTCATACTCTTGTCATATTACTTGATATTGAACTTAACTGTAAATATCTTTTGATTATTTACTTTTTCTATGTTAACTTATTATACCATATATTAGCAAGATATCCATTTAAACCATAACAGAAAAAGCAACTTTTAAAAAAATTCTGGCAAGAATTCTTTGTCAGTGCTAGTCTAAAACAGGATCTTTAGAAAGACTACAGTAAAGTGCTGTAGAAAAATTATGAATTTTAAGCCTGAAATCTTGGGACCAATGCTCTTTAAGTTCCTCTTAATGTGAGCTTATGAGCCAGTTGATTAAATACCGTGAACCTCATTGTTTCTCACCTATTATATGGGGTTTATACTCCTTATTTTATTCATTTGTTTTGAGAACTAACTGTTCTATACATGTAAGACATCTGCCATTCAGTAATAAACACTGAATAATATTGATTTTTTCCCAAAGGATTTTGAACTACAGCTTTAAGAAAATAATGAATGCAACTCATAGGCTTAAGAAATTACTCATTGTTGAATATTTTGTGTTGCGTGTTTTCAATATTTCCCTGCAAAACCGGAAAAGCCAGGGATCGTGCTGCCTGCCACCTACCAGACCTGATAAGCAGAGGCAGGGATTGAATCCTTACGGGCACTTTATTCAGTTGGCCAGCGATCTGAGAAGACGGTGGGTTTGTACCCTAGCAACAGTCTTCTCTTTCCTTTCAAGCCAGCCTTTTTTTCTGATAAGGGGGCAAAAGTGTAGGTAAGAGATTTGGAATTCGGGAAAGAGGTTAACCAGATAAAAGCCACAGTCTGGCAATTTCCCTTACATCCTTTCATCTACGGACTGGTCATTTTCTTTATCTGTGTCCCATGTCTTGGCTGGTGGACTGCCTTTCCCTGGAACACAATTGCTCAGATACCACCCTGATTGCTTATGGTCTCTTGGGGAGCACAAAGATCTATCATTTGTGGCCTCCTGGAGTCAGGGAGGTCCGTACCTGCAGTTCCTGAAACAATGGCTTTTCACATGCATTAACTACTAGGCTTATTAACTATTACTTTAACCTAAAGGGTTCCAAACTTGAGTCCTCCATCACTTTTACCCATACACACAAAAAAGGAGGGGTATATTAGAGTTCTCCAAAGAAATGGTACCAATAAGTTAGGTAGGTAGGCAGGTAGGTAGGTAGGTAGATAGTAGATAGATAATCAGGAATTGGCTTATGCAATTAAAGAGGCTAGAAAGTCCCAAGATCTGCAGTCAGCCAGCTGGAGACTCAGGAGGACCAACGATATGAAGTCAGTCCCAACCTGAAGGCATGAGAACCAGGAGAGCCAGCAGTGTACATCCTAGTCTGAATGCTGGCAGGAGCAGAGGAAGGCCAACATTTCAGTCCCAGTCCTAAAGCAGGAAAAAGACCAATGTCCTAGCTCGAGGCAGCAAGCCAGGAGGATTCCCCTCCCTCCTCCGGGTGAACATTTTTGTTCTCTCCAGGCCTTTAACTATTGGATGAGGCCCACCCACATTAAGGAAGGCACTCTATTTAACCTCCTGACTCAAATGTAAATCTCATCCCAAAATACCTCCTAGACACACCCAGAATAATGTTTGATCAAAGTACCTGGGCACCCTATGGTAAGTTGACATAGAAATGAACCGTCACAGGAATAGGAATGGCGTGCTTACTTTCTGACAATGGACGTTTTGGTGTGGTTTTACTGCTGGTAGTTTCTAACTGCAGAAATGACCTCTGAAGCATAGGACATTTCCGTGGGAATTAATTGCTGTACTAGGGTTAATGGCCCACAGCAATGAACTTTCTGAGACAGCCATTAATCTGCCTTGATTATTATTGCTTAATTACTAACCAAAGTCTCCTCCTTGGTATATAAGTTGAATATCTCAGCTCAACCTCTTCCAGTTTAAATTGTTCATTCTTTCTTGATTCTTCTGGGCATATAAACTAATGTTGAAAACAAGAAAAATTCAGATAATCACAAGCACAGAAACTAATGTAATATTTTAAAATCAATAGATAGTGTTAATTTTATTAGTATTCATTTATTATCAAATCAATATTTACTTATGGTATCAGCATTGATCCTATTCAGCTTAAGGAAGAAGTAATTTTAACACATCACTCACCATCCTTTCAAAGCTGACTTTCTTTTTATTAGAAATCTAATAATGTTTATTACAGAAATGCATACATATAAAATGAGAAAAATACTCTGTATTTTACCACACAAATTAAACAACAAATGCATTTGGATACCATCTTCATAACGTTCATCGATGTTTTCTTTGTGCATCTTTGTGCGCATGTATAATATCTTGCATCAAAAGTCAATATTACAGCATAAAGTTGCTTCTATGTCATCTCGCATTCATTTTATATACTATCTTAATGGTGTATGTCAATCATAAAAACTTAAGTTTAAATCGTTTACATTAGGTTTTCATTTAGAATTTAGTTGCATACAGTTCTAAAATTAAAATGAGTTTGCAAATCTTATCCAGAGAAACACTGTTATAAAGGCAGGTTATGCTGGGATCAGAAGAAGAGAATCTTCAAAAGTAAAAGTAACTTGCATAAGTAGCTCTATTATGCCTCTGCCTGGGGCGAAGGCTTACTTTCTTTGTTCATTTAATTATCATTCAAATTCATTAAATTAATTAATATCAACTCTACTTTACATAGTAGAAACTGGGACTCAAGTAACTTGCTAAAATCCCATAACTAGTAGGAAGTAGCAAACCAAAAAGTTTAAATTGGTTCCAAACCTTTGCACTTTGGTTTTAGGCATCAGGAAAGTGTGGCAGAGGAGATTCTTAGAAATCCACCCATTTTATTGAATAGAATTATAAAGTATATCATAAAAATTATTCTGCTGCCTTCTTTCTTATGCCTTATTTTGTTCTCTAAAGACAACCTCTTCCAATTCTTTTAAACACTACTTGTTATATTTAGCATTGTTGTTTCTAGCTAATATATGCAGATAGGCATTATTACTATACTGATTTTATTAATATTTTATTGATGTCTATTATGAAATAAGAAACAATATCATATTAAGCACTTTGGCTTCCCCCATCCTCAAAATTATTCTGGTATTAAACAAGAATATAGCTTATACATTTTTTTGATTATGCAAATATTTTTCTTTGTTATTTTGAGCTGGGTTAGAATTAAGATTAAATTACATGTAATAAAAATCTTTTCCTCTCTGGAGTTAATACTTGTTTGAGTTTTAATTTGTTTTATGTACCTATCAGTAATTCTTTGGAACCTCTCTAATAGAATTCCAATACCATTTTCCAAAGGATGAAATCAAGATCTGTCTGGAAAAATTCCAGCCATTCTTAATATAATGAGAACTGTTTGTGTGGCATTGATGTAACCTGGCAGCCAAGGAGAGTGGACTGGAATGTGCTTGCTTAGACAATGATGACTTCACCGTACTAGTCAGTGGGGGTGGTAGGTGCCATTGAGTGAGCATGTGTACTGTGTGGCTGTCACATTTTAAGTGACTGAGGAAGTAAAGCAACAAATCTGCATCAAATTTTGCATTAAGCTTGGATGTTCCTCTGCAGAAACTATTCAGATGATTCAGAAGGCTGCAGCTATGGGAAACTGGTGATTGGCAGTTTCATTGACAACACACCCACTCATGCATCACATCTCTTACAGAGTTTTCTGGAGAAACATCAAATCACCCAGGTGACTCAGCCCCCCTACAGCCCATATTTGGCACTCGGTGACTTCTGGCTTTTCCCAAAACTAAAATCACCTTTGAAAGTGAAGAGATTTCAGACCATCGATGAGATTTAGGAAAATAGAATGGGGCAGCTGATGGTGACTGGGAGAATTGTGTGAGGTCCCAAGCTGCCTACTTTGAAGAGGACTGAGGGGTCATTGTCCTATGTACAATGTTTCTTTTATCTTCTTCAATAAACGTCCCTATTTTTGATATTACATGGCTGAATACCTCCTGGACAGACCTCATATATCAAATAATGTAATTTTCCCAAAGACTTTACCTGTGTATTTCTCTCCTGGAATTCTGCATTGTCTTGCTTTAACTGAAATGGTTGCTGTCCAGGCATATATGGTTATACAACATGAGACTATGTAACATCAACCTTGGAATTCTCTTTAACTCTCTTTATCAAATTTGTTTCCTGGATACTTTAGCTCCCTGTCTAATGAGTGTTAAACTTTTGTTTTTGAATTTCACCATCATGAAGACGTCTGCCTTGACTGATGATTTAGATAGCTGTAAAACTGTAAGTTAGCAAAAATGTTTCCTCAAAGCTGTCAAGTCCTTGTTCATTTGCAGGAGGTCAGTGCTGCTCTTCAGAGGTACAGAGAGATTTTGATAGAGTTTTGATTGTGTGTTTGAGCTTTTAGAATTTTATTTAAACATTTTTGTCACCAGCGTGACTTGAGGTGTTCTCTTTATTTCTTTTGTTCTAAAATTTCACTGTGGTCTGCCTTTCTGTGGTTCTTTTTTTCATTCATGTATATATGTATTTATTTGTTTATTTATTTTGCAGTGGGACCTTTCTTTTTTTAATTATTTATTTTTAAAAGATTTTATTTATTTATTTTTAGAGAGGGAGGGGAGGGAGAAAGAGAGAGGGAGAGAAACATCAATGTGCAGTTGCTGGGGGCCGTGGCCTGCAACCCAGGTATATGGCCTGACTGGGAATCGAACCTGCGACACTTTGGTTCGCAGCCCACGCTCAATCCACTGAGCTATACCAACCAGGGCGGGACCTTTCAATATGAAAACTCAGGTCCTTTAGTTCTGAAAATAGGCTTGTGGTACCTTTCTTAAGTTCTTCTTCCTTTTTCTTTAACCCATGCTATCTTCCTGAAATAATTTTAGTGACTTTCAAACCCCATTAATCATTTTTTTCTCTACTGTGTCCATCACATCAATTTTTGTTTTTATTCTTTATTTTTTTATGTCAAATCTTTCATTAAGGATTTTATTGTCCATTTCTAACTTCACTGTTTTAAGTCAAATTCATTGAGTTATAAACTAAATTCACTGAAATTTACACTGTTTAGACATGGAGTTCCACTACCACAATCAAACTGTAGGATATTTTGCCCCCGTTCCACAAAGTTCCTTCTGCATCCCTTTTTTTTTGTCAATTTCTTATTCTCACTCACTGATCTGATTTTGCTTTCTGTATTTTTACCTTTTCTAGAATGTTATACAGATGGAATCAACTTGTAGGCCATCTTTGCATATTGCATTGTTCAGTAGCATAATGCTTCTTTGATTTATCCCCGCTGTTGAACTTATCAAGAGTTCACCCCTTCTTACCAGTGATTAGCAGCTATTTCTGGATGTACTATAATTTTATAATCAACGCATTCCTTGATGGACATTTGAGTTGTCTTTTATTATATGTAACAAGGGGACATCCACATTCACATAGAGGTTTTTTTGTTTGTTTTTTTGCATGACAATATATTTTCATTATTCTTGAGCAAATGCTGTAGCAGTAATATTGTTGGGTCATAGGATATAAGTACATGTTTAACTTTTAAGAAACTGCTGAAAGCTTGTCCAAACACCTGCATCATTTTGCAGTCCCACCTGCACTGTAAGAGATTTATAAGGGCTCTTGTCTGCCCCCTTTCCAGTACTTGATATTTCACTTCTCGTTAGAAACCTCTGCAAGCACTTGTGTTTTGGCTTTCCCTACTAATCTAAGTCAATTACCACTCTTTCCTCCACTTTTAATCTTTCAAAAATGTGTTCAGAGTTCTTCCAGAAAGATGGAAAATATGTGCTTTTTCTTATCCTTTCTGCTAAAACCAGCTAAAAACTATCAACACTATATATATATACAAAACAAATGTACGAAGACCCCAAAAGGCGGAGAGAAGGCAAACTGTCTAGGGAACACGGTCCCAAGGAGCAACACAGTATGATTTTTGCCTCCAGGCATCCCAGACTTGGTGCTGAAGAAGTCATACGGCTAGAAATACGCACAGGTATAGACAGAAGGAGGACCAGGAAAGGGGAAGCCTGGCAAAAACGGAAAACTTTTCAACAATAACTTCTCTACTCTAGGCAATCAGCTCAGAAAATCTGTGGACCCACCCCCTTTGTGTTAGCGAAGGCCAAGTGGGGGAGCTTAGATCTTCACCACTAATGGGGTGTAATGAGGGTCTTCCATATCCCCACTAGGATGGTTACAGAAAACCACATAGGGAGCTGAAACTTTCAATTTTACTGACCAGTAACAAGTCATGGATCCCTTGGTATCAGTGGAAATCCCCTGGGGAGGAGACTGGACTCCACCTGATGATTATGCAGAATCCCTCACCTTCCCAGCAAGCTGGGGTCAGAAGGGACCCAGTAGAGAATCAGTGCTATTGCCCAGCAGTAGGGAGGCAACACCACCATGGTGTCTGGGGGACCAAGGAAGGAAGCAGAACTCCCACCTCTGTCCCACAAGGTGTCTCCACCTTGAGGCATCCATGGAGGCCTAGGAGGTAACCCAGACTTCTGCTTTCACCTGTGGTAGTAATTTAATACCTGTACCCTGTGCCACTGATGTGGCTTTCTACTATGTGACTTCTATCTCTAATGTATCAATGCTCCCTGATATGGTTTATTGTGAACAAATCACTGTCTTAGGATTCTAATATTACATTGTTATCTCAACACTTCATTGCTATATATGGTTCCACATAGTTTGTCTTTTTCTTAATTCCTTGAAAAGTAGAAAGTTATGGTTGAAATATGTCTTCTATTTTCTAGAACAAATGTTCCCTTAGAAATAGTTCTCCTTTTTTCCTTTTTTATCTTTTTATTTCACCATTCTAACCTATTATTATTTGCTCTAGTAATGTCGTATTGTTGTCCTGTCCTATTCTTCCAGAATATTTGTTAATGAAGTAGGCTGCTTCATCTGGACATGGCATTCGGCCGAATGTCCCGTGAGGGTGTTATTTTTGGCTCCCTGGAAACATTACATGAGCAATCTGTTTGGGTCTTCCCTTCAGCGCTTCAGATCAAAGATGGGAGGTTGTAGATTCTATTTCGTATCCCATGTTCTGATTTTATATCAACTCTTACTGGTGGAGGTGGGGCAATAAAGGGCTTTATACTGCTCTCTCGTATTTTAAACTTTAAATTGCTTTGTTTGCATCATACAAAGTATTGTGGGCATCAGAAGTAGAAGAGCTTCAATATGTGTGATTTCCCTGGTTTATTATAATTCAAATATTTGAGTTCACCAATAGCATCTGTTCCTATCTTTCTCCAGGCCAGTGCAATGGGGAATAGAAGATGACCTAGGTCATCTCTGGCTGTGTCATTTCTTATTCATACTGAGTAGATGGACTTCACTTGAGATACTGTGTTTGCCCCTTAGCAACAGACACTTCCAGGGATTTTCATTGTTTTTCATTTTATTATTTTTTAAAAAATTAAATAATATTCATTTACTTACTAATTAATTAATTATTTTAAATATTTTACTTATTTATTTCCAGAAAAAGAAGAAGGGAGACAGAAAGAGATGGAGAGAAATATCAAAGTGGTTGCCTCTCACATGCCCCTAGCTGGAGACCTGGCCCGCAACTCAGGCATGTGCCCTGACTGGGAATCAAACCGGTGACCTTTTGATTCATAGGCGAGAGCTCAAACCACTGGGCCATACCAGTCAGGGCTATATCAGGGCTAATTATTCATTATTTAATTGTTGGCGATAATTAGTATTATTATCTCTCTCCCTGTCATCAGGAAACAAGTGACAAGTGACAAGTTCTATTAATGACGTTGGTTTCTATCAAGTCACTTTAACAAAGGAGAACATTCCATTTTTTCCCTCCTTTTCTAACTTTACTCGCTTCCCATCTGGCCTACCACCACCTTACCACCCTTTCTTCTCAGGCCACTCATTAAGGACATTCCAAATTAGTAAAATTCCTCTTAATGTCCCACTTCCCCTGTGTCCCTCAATGTGCTGTCTGGTAGTGATTAGTGGGGGGGGGGTGGTGTCAACGGGATGGGTGTATAGTAATGCTAGACTGATGGAGGAAGACATTTCTGTGGCTTCTTACTGCCTGCTTTTAATTTTCATCAGCTAATTCTTTGCTATTGTACTGTACATTTTGATTTATTTATGATATAGAAAGTGTCCCTTTCACAAGACTGAATACTGCTATTTTATTTTTTCTATTTTAATTTTTGTGTTTATTTCCTTGAAATGTATGGTGAGGCATGTCCTGTGAATTTTAATTTAATACTCAATTTTTTCAGCCACCAAAATCTAATTAACAACTTACTTATGAGTTGGGCTACTTATTAGGGTAGCGATAGAACACATACAGATGAAGATATTTCTCATTTAGGTCTAATGGCGATAATGACAACCAAAGTTGCAACTTCAAGACCTGTGTTAACAAGTTAATTTATTCTGTTTCCTAGCTAATACCCTCTTTCGTGACATTATTCTTGAAAGTGCTAATTTTCGTCAAAAGAGTGACGGGTGAGTGAGGACAGATGTTTGAGAGTAAATGCATTATTTCACATGTAAAACCAACTCAAAGTTCAACGCCTGTCAATGATATGTCAGTTGTCAATTATCTGTCTACATCCAGGGTAGATAGTTTCTAAGCACTCTGTGGTGACCAGAAAATTTTTAATCTGCTGTGTTGGTGATATTCCCAGGTTTCCGTCAAGGCAGTGATGTGAGTAAACACGCACACACATGTATCTACACATAAACCTCAGCTTTTTGGCCATGACTTTCTAAGAAGTCACTAATGGTCAATTTCTAGAATATCTAATGATCTCGTTAGGGTCGTCCATCTCAGAAAAATGAACTACACGTGTCACACTATGGAAACATTAGAAAATAAATTAGTTGCTGTTGACTTACATTCCAGTGAAGGAAATAGCCTTTGAGAACTGCTGTTGAAGTCCCAGGCATGTCTCTAATAACCTTGGGATAATTTTATTGCACCTGAAATGCTTCTACCTGAGGAACATTGCACCCTGTTTAGATGCCTTCGGTAAAAGGATGAAGGATGCAACTTTCCCAGAAATTCAGAAAATACAACAGTATGTGTCAAAACAACACATACCTAAAAACCTGTTTCACGTTTCGGGTAGTCATTCACAGCACATGTCCTTCGAGCGATATTTTGTCCAGGATGTGTCTGCACTTGGAGCATTAACCTTCAGGCTGCAGTCTCCTTCTTCTACTTCTTCCTTTTCTACCTAGGATTAATTTTAATCAGATGGTAATTAAAATAGGTACTGCATAACCAACTCACATTTCTGCAAGTAATTAAAGCTTCTAGATTCATGCCTCCCCCCCCCCAGTCCTGTTAGAAGCAGTGGCAGATAATTTGTATTTTCCCTTGCAGCACAATTTTTGTAGCAGTAATGGCTCAAATTCTAATAAATCTCTTGCAAATAACGTGTCTGGGCTTTGCAATATAAGACAGAAATTATCAACTGTTCATTTGTTCTTCTTTCCTGTAAAAATGTATGTAATTCCCAGTTGTATGCCGTCGATTCTAAAAACTATAATTTGTCATTGTTTTATTATGAAATAGCGGGGAGTCGTCTCAGAAGTTGGGTTACTTGTGAGAACCTAGAACAAAGACAATCAGCATTTTTATTACTTCCATTCTTATTTCTTTTTCACAGTAACTGAGTGATACAAAGGATTTTGAAAAAAATCATTTCCACATAGAGGGAAAAAATAACCTTGGGGAATGTGGCTATATTTCTTGCTCATTTACCGTATTCCCATGTTGTAAAAACAGACCACTCATTTACCCAGTGAAACAAATAGTTTCTTTACGGAACACTTGCCCATTATCATTACTTTTAAGATGGACTCTTGAGGAGTCTCTCTATGTGCACACATTATGGAACATGCAACATGGGTAAGTGGAGCTGGCGTACACGAAATAAAATAAGCAAAGGTTTTCTTTCAAACGGGGTGCCACGTTTCTCACAGCTGCTGGTGTTTCGTATAGCCTCCATCCTGGAACCGCCTGAATGTCCCTGGCAGCCCCGAGCCTGGTACACTGGAGCACCTGCCAATGGCATGATCAGCAAACAGCGGCCCACCAAAACCTCACTCCTTGGGAAGGGATTGCCTCTTAGTCATTGCCAGAGTCTCTGGTGAGCAGCTCACTATGCATCTGGTGGTTATGAAATCTCATTTCATTACACTACTAATTTACAGGGAATGAAATTATAAACAAGGTGATTACCGAGCGTAATTTATGGCCCATGTAATTATATAACTGTCAAAGTGGTGCTGGCGGCAGAACTGTACAGAAGAGGCCTGCACTTTTGCCTGGTCTGCTGAGCTTGTTAATTGTCCACAGCTGAAAAAAAAAATATATATATATATTGCACTGCAAGATCAGCAACCTTCAGTTAGGAGAGAGGCTAGCTAGAGCTGGTTATAATTACCTGCCTGGCTGGCAATGCTGCCTATTGGCTTTGAAGACCTTCAGGTGCTGGAAAATTAATCCTCCAGCCTTTTGGTCAATGGATGTTAGAATAACATGTCGAACTTTCCTGGGTGGTGAGCAAGAGACCTGATGAAATAGTGGCAAATAATAAAATACAGAGCCACAGATATTATATCTCTGTATCTAAATATCTATCTACCTACCTATGCACTCATATTTACATGCACATAATAAAAGCAATGGTGTTAGAAAGGTAACTTAATGATGCTATAATGAAAGACAAGCAGAGACAAATTCACCTTTGCCATTTCATGGTGTATTAGACCTTTAATTATGGCTTTCTAAAGCACATCAGCTTGACTTGTGAGGGAGACCTGTTGCCAAAACAGGTGAAAAACAAGGCACAGAGCTGTGCCTTTAAACCAAAGTGCAGGTTCTGTTTAGCCAGCTACAGCCTGAGTTGGTGGGTTTGTTTCCTCCTCCAGCCACCCTGCAACAGTATCACGAGTTGTTTTGCTATTTTCATTTTGTGGATATTGCCTGGAAAACACAGGCACTTTTTTTATACCTTGATACCTGAGTAGCTTGTGCTGCAGTTAATCTGAAAGCTTTAATACACAGAGTTACATAAACTATATTGCCTGTGTAAATGGATCTGAATCCCTCTGTGACTGATTATTTTTAGCTTCTTCTACTGTAGCTCATATGGTTTGTTGATAATGAGCAGATGGGCCTAGTATTGTTCTCTTGCCCTGCTCTGACTATTTCTAGGACCGAGTTTATCCAGAATTCTGCGTCAGACACCTTCCTGAATAATAACAAAGACTGTAGTATAGTCACTATTTTCCTTAGAACAAGGGATAGTGAGTTGAAGTTTCTGGTCTGGAGATTTGACATGCATAAATATTAACTCCAAAGGTAGAAAGTAATTTATTTCATTCTTTGAAGTTAAAAAACACTATAATATATTGTATTATTTTAAGCGGAATTTTACATCCTACCAGTAGGACTCAAATTAATTTTATTTAAAAATTATTGAGATCCTAGTGCATGCCAAATATATTGTAATTTCCTAATAAGCTATAACGTAACATAGTTAGTCTATAGCAGAATAGTTAATCATCAGAAAATAATATTGTTGGAAGGGTCTATGAGGAGGTCTGGGTGTAGAAAATGTGTCTACAAGCTGATAACATCATATATTACTAGCAACCAGTCTACATTTTTCAGAAAGCAATTTCTCAATTTTATCAAGGTTATGTGGTCCCTTAGAATTAATTTAAGGAAGTAAGTAGAGATTTATAGTCAGAAAGGTGTTCATATGCAAAATTCTTTATTAGTAATAAAAGATTAGAGACACCTAAATTCCATTTCATGGAAGATTGTTTTAGTAAAGTGTATGCTATATAATTAAGATATAAGCTGAAATAAAATGAGCTACATAAACCACTGTATCTACATTATAACGGTCCATTAAAATGGAGTAAACTTACAGAAAATAAAAAAAAAAACAGTGGAAAAAAGAAAAAGTGGATGAGTTAGGTTGGTAGACTTATGTATAACTTTACTGTAAAAGCACCACCATTTCTAAAGAGTTATTTGTGTAACATGTACTACAGAATACTTCAAGACAAAAGTTGCTTTCCCATTCAGAATCCATTGAATTCTCCGTTTCTTAAAGACCGTGCTTGGCTGATGATTGAACTTGGATTCAGGATATCCTCAAGACGTATTCATTTGGCTGACATCTGTTGCCAGCTCAGGGGCATCCAGGCAAAGACTCAGAGAATGTCTGTACCTCCTGAACTGCTTCGTTTGTCAGGAGCAGAGCAGCCCAAAGGGCAGGATTCGCAGGCGAAATGCATGTGTAATCAAATTGCAGGGATGCTTTGGTGAAGAGGGGCCAGTCACACCCAGCATTTCCTCTAAGTTACTAAAGGTTCACAGTGGGGAATCCTATCTAAAGAATCTCCCCTGTTTTTATGATCTAGGGTTACTGGAAATTCAGCTTCAGGTTCCCAAGGTTCTAATGCGAGCTGATCTCCAGGCAGAGTGAGATATCGTAATAGGGGAAAGTGAAAGAAAATAGAAAGCAAATGGGGCTTAACTTCCAAGAGAAAACTATGAGATCATTATGGACAATTATATCTTTTGTTCTTTGCTGCTTGGTGAACCTATGGAGTCATATTTTACTCAATGATAGTGTATTTCAAGACAAAGTTTATGACAACTCTCTAACTTCCAGTATGCAACTGTGCACATCTCTGTAAAGAGGGTTGGTCTCAATACAACAGAAGCTTTTGACTGATTTGACATTTCTTACTTTGATTCAGACACACACTCCTTTTGGTTACTTATCTTAATAATAATCATGTTTTCTTAATTCTGCATTCTTCTCCATATTTACAAACTTCATTAGACATGGAAAAAATGCATTTTGTGTCTCCCAACTTAGGACAGTTTTCTCTCTTGAAACCAAGTAAGTCAAAAGATAGTTCACGCCCACCTGTGTAAGTCAGCCAGAACTGATACCTGGCTTCACAGTGGGGAACGATTGGCTCTTTTATTATAAAAGCTGCCACCAAAGAGAATGGGAAGCTACTGCTCAAAAGCCTGAATTCCTCAATAGTTTACAGGAAAGAGGTTTCATGAAGCAACAGTTATGCCTAATTATGGATAAGGTTCAGGGCCATGGGCTGTGTTGATTGGTCATGTTTTATGCAAGCTTTAGCAACTTGATTTATTCAGCTCAAGGGTCTATGTGACTATGGCCTGGTGGTCTTGAACAGAAAGTGAGGTCTCTAAGACAGCATGGAATTGTGAGTCAGTGACATATTTTTGGTAGCTGGAAGAGAAGAACAGAGCTATACATGCCATGCCTACCAGGCTGCATTCTTCTGTTCTCTTAAGTAGAGTGCATCTTTTGAAGCTCAATTTACAAGCAGGCCTGCAGGCCCCAAGACATGACTATATTCCAGTTGCAGCTATTATTACTCAACCAAAGTGGGGGTTCAGCTGCTTGCTGCCATTGATAGGCAAATTCTAGAGACAGAGGCTGGTGAGAAAGGAAAGAGGTTTTTACTCAAATGCTGCACAATCTGGAAGAATGGTAGACTCTTGTCTCAAAGCCCACCCCCTCCAGGAAACCCAGAGGAAAACCCAGCTGACCTCAGTCAGACCAAAACCAAAGGCAGCATCCAGAGCTACTTATCCCATGTGAAGTACTATCCTTTGGGAACCACAGGCAGCCACTGAGTGGTCACCCAAGCAACTCAGCTTTTCTCCCAGCCACTGTCAGTGTTCAGGTTCCCTCCTGGAACTCACATGTAGGGCTGGTGCTGCCACCAGCCATGCTGCTTCCAGGGCCAGAAGGTCTCATGAACACACTGGCCGTACACTTGCCAGGTGGGTCAGAGTGCATCCCTTCTTTCCCTTGTTACCTTTCTGATATCTTGGCACATCTGCCTGCATTCCCCTGGTCCCACCTCCAATCAGGTACTGGAAGGGGGTTGGAGGGCTTTTCCCCCTATCCAATGATCTGTCTAGCCTTGCTTGTGCTCACTGCAAAACTTCCTCCTGCCTCTGCCTTGCCTGGGGTGTGTATATGCCACCAGGAGCCAGACACTCTGTGTTAGGGGCAGAGCATTCACTAGGCAGAGCTTGGTTACCTGGACACTGCAGTCCTACCCACTGCTTCAGGCAGTTTGGGATTTCCTCCAGCAGCCCCTCCTTTTCCCTGTCCTCCACCTGCTCCCAGTGGTCTGGCCAGGCTATCAGTATCACTATGACCCTTAAGAAAGACTAATTTAATTTTTTAACTAAAAGCTAAATTTTAATATATATAGTCTTATGATTTGTTCAACTTCACTCTCTTCTCTTCTCTGCCACTTCATAAACACTCACAAATATTTCTCCATTCGCGGCAAGACTTCAGATGCAACTGCATTTCAGTAACCTCTTTAGCACTCTTATTTCATCACCATAGGCTTTCCAAAAACAAAGTTTCTAATTGGCAGGGGTGAAGGGTGTGTTTCCTTTAAACTCTCATGCTGCAAACAGAAACCTGCAAGGTAAAACATAATGAAATTAGCGCACTCTTCCCATTTAGGCAGAAAAGAAGTGAGAGCAAAAGTAGCTGAAGTCACATCACCAGACTTGTCCTGTTCAACTTGTCCTAAAAATCCTCATCTGCATGTTGTACACATGATCTTCCTCTCTCCCTCCATGGCTCTCATGAGGAAAGATTGCTTTTAATTTCCTTGATGTGATGGGTACAAATATAAACTCACTCGAGGCAAGTGAAATTTATTTTCTTTGTTTTACAGGGTTTTTTTTTTTCATCTGTACCTTAGACCTGGGCTCAATCTTAGGCTTTGGGGGAAATAGCCACTTGTGTCTTCTCTTTTCTCCAAAATGTGTTTATTTATGGAACACATGTCATTATACTTGTTAGACCTCTTCCTTTCTCCTGTTTATGTAGGAGACAAGTAAGGTGGTATTTCAAAATATGCTCCAATATCTTAGGTTGAAAAGGGTGATTTGCCTCTCAGCTCTGGTTTTATCTTTCCCTAATGTGGTTGCTGTAAACCTTTTTTTTTTTATTATTTCCTGAGGGGGACTGGTAAAATCCTTTTTAACAAGAGGTATTCACCTGAGTATTCAGAGAATTTTAATTGAGCAGTTTTGGGACCTTATTCCAGTAAAAAAAAAAGTGTTAACGTCTCAGCTGCTAAGGAAGGGTATTTAAACCTAGACATGATTTTCATAGCAATCTAATGGAATGCATTCAATTCAGTAACCGAGTAAACTGTGAAATACATGATTTGGGCAAAGCAAGTCCCCCAGAGGAAGACAATCATTCACCAGGAACCCTGCTCAACAGGAGGTGGGCTTTGCACATGACTCCCTGATATGTGCTAATATTTTAAATCTCCCTTCACTCCAGGCTAATTGGCAGTGATTCCTGCATGTGTCATACACCATGGGAAAAGAATACGAGTATTTATCACCTTATTCCTCCCAATAAATAAAATGCATAATTATTCTAATTTTTATTTTCTCTTTTATTTTTTCAAAAACTGTTTTCTTCCCCTGGTGTTTATCTCATTAACGCAATGTTGAATTATTTCCATCTGGCAGGTTGCGGGGATTGCCTAGTAGTGTGGAGGCCAAGCCAGAAACCAACATGATAAGTTATTTATTAGTTTTGGCCCTCTGGTTCCTTTCCCCTACTGGGGATTGAGGAGATAGTTAGTCATTGCTTATTTGGAATCTTTTCATTTAAAGGGGGAGCAAATGCTCCTATTTCTGCGCTGGAAAAGAAATACCAACATGCAACCAAATACGCTAGGAATACCCGTGCTCAGGTGCAAACTCTGAAACTGGTTGGAATGGGTGGAGATACCTACTGAAGGAAGAACACAAAGAGTGGAAGCTTTATAACTGAGAACCATTACTGATAGGCAGAGTAGTGGAAATACTGCTCCTGAAATAGGCAACTCAGATAAACAGGCGATTAGCTGGAAACCTATTACCAATGACCAGTACTATACATAATCTGTCAGGCTTAGACAGGAAGAGAAGATACGATGGAATGAACAACAACAACAACAACAACAAAAAGAGTGAGAAAAATTAATGAAGTACAACTATGCCAGAAGGATATGACTAAGCAGCAATTTTCTTCTATCCTGGTGTCCTTTAGGGGAGTCCTGATACGACAGGACAGGCTGAGTGTGTCAAGATTTCCAAAGCGCACACAACATGGTAATGAGTAGCCCCTTTAACATTTTGTAATAACTACAATGAAGTTAAATAGCCAGGTATCTCACATTGTATCAGCACTTAGGGTAATTCTTTAAAAAGGAAATAACATGATTGAATGCTGCAAAATTATAACACCACTCTGATATTTCTGTGTTTTTAGCTGTCAGCTCTATAGACAGATTTTGACATGGACAATTATTACATTTCATGACATATTTTCAAAATGCCAGTTCATATTTCGGTCTGTTTGTCCTACTCCATTCTTTGGCTAATGGATGGTCTTCTGACTTATGAATATGAATTGGCAATGCTGTAACCAGTAAAATTGGTGGCAAGGATGAATAATCTTTCTCTAGTATTTTCTTCACTTCTCCTTAATAACCAATAGTTACTCTCACGCGTCACATCATCTCAGGGCTCTGTCAATACCCTCCTATAAAATCTTCCTTCTGTGCCTTTATTAGTGCCGTCCTGACAACTGACTTGTCTTTTTCTCTTTCAGCATTACAGTTCTTGTTATGATGCTAAAGCCCATGTAAGTCATTCCTTCAATAATGTATTCCTTCAGACTTTGCAAACATTGACATATGGTTAAATATTTTGGTTGAATGTCTTACTCTGTTTCCCCACTCCACAACATTTTTTAACAGTAAACACTTTGTCTTTTCTTTCTGAAGAAAAGGCAATGAGATTACAGAGGTTCTCAGAAAAAGCTTTCAGTGCAATATAAGAATGCTTAACCATTGTGTAGTCAACAATCCTTATTTCACTGATGATCAAACCAAAGTTCAAAATTTGAAGAAACTTACTGATGTCATTTAAGGCAGATGTGAAACCAAGAGTCAATTGTGAAGCTTGACTCCAACTCCAACGTGCTCTGTCTGGTACCTGGCTACCTTGTAACTTCTGCTTAAGAGGTACACCAAATAGTTGTGATCAAGAGCCTTAATAATCTGGCTGTTGTGAAGAACACAATGCAGCAGCATCAATAAGTCAAATCCTGTATATTTGTTATCTATTGCTGTGTAACAAATTACCCCAAAACATGGTGGTTTAAAAAAAAAACAGTTACCATGAGTCAAGTACCTGGGCACAGCTTAACTGGTCATCCCTTGTCTCAAAGTCTCTCAAAAGGTCTCATTTGCAGGTTTGACTGACAAAGAGTATACTTGTAAGTTCATCCTTGTGATTGTCAGAGGCCTTGGTCATTCACCCTGTAGGTTTCTCTTGAGAGCTGCCTCACAAGACAGTGCTTTTCCCAAAGTGAAGGGTCCGGGGAGAGAAGACTGGAGAGGGAGTGAGACCTCGAGGTAGAATCCATTACAAGCTGACCCCAGAAGTGATTTCCTATCACTTCTGCTATATTTCCTTAGTTAGAAATGAATTGAGACACTTAAGGGGAGAAGATTACACAGGAGCATATATAGTACAGGAGGTAGTGGTCATTGGCAGTCACCTTATAAGCTGCTTATCACACCCTATTCATAAAGAATAAGATAATTAAAGCACAATTATTCTTCAACAACTATCATTATATTCTCCTAATTTTTAGTTCTTTAGGGTATGTTAGAATTAAGGAAGCCATATTTTATTAATCAACTCAATGATAAGTTACCAACTATACAAGTTTATCCTCAAGAGATGAGATTAAATGCATGACAACGTTGTTGATTAAAGATTGGGTTTGAATAATTTGCAATTAAAACAGAAATGAAAACAAACTTTTCATGTTAAGAGGAGAAAAAGTGAAAATGAAAATTGTTAGTCTGGAGCTTGTGTCTACATAAATGAAGAAAATGTCTCCTCTAAATGAAATTGCAAAATGTCTAGTTTGTTAAATATTGGACTTAAATATAGGAAGAAAGCACTGGTTTTATTATCCTAATAAGGTGCTTTTGAGGAAGTTCCACTCATACAATTAAGATAATAGTAGGTCTGAATACAAGAAAGGGTTCAGTTCTAGCTGAAGTCCCTGAAATTATCCATGGAAATAATAGTGTCCCGAACGAGGTGGGGCATTATAGACTCTTGGCGTATCTTAATCAGTTAAATAAAAATAATTCTGAAGATCTCTTTAACCTGTAAAAGAACTTTGATGCCCTTAACTATTATTCTTAAATTATCCATGCACCCTTTGTTAATGTGGCTTAGACTAGTATACCATTATAAAAATAGGAGTTCAATTCAAACTAGCTCTATGACTTTGGTCTAATTATTTTACTGATTTGCAATTCAACTTCCTAAGGTTTAAAAGTGGCATAATGATAGTGTCTGTCTCACACTTTATTGTGTAGATTGAATGTGATAATGTATATATGAAATACTTAGAATGCATTCAACATGTAAGTGCCAAAAAATGTAACATTATCATCTATCACAGTTCAATGAAATTATCTTAGCATCTGTGGTTCATCCCAGTTATTGCTCATCATATTATTCCCATTGTTTCCTATCTATAGAAAATATACATGATGAACATGAAAATATAAAATAGTGATAAATATTCCAGGTGTACTACAGATTTTATTGCTACTATGTATGACAACAATAACAGCTAACATTTGTTTTCCATTTCTTATGGGTTATGCTACTCTTTTAATATTACTTATTCTATGTTATCTACATAGCAACATATGAGTTATATAGAATTATTACTTTTTAAATACTGGTTTTCTTTTTTAAAGATTTTATTATTTAGAGGGGGAGGGAGGGAGAAAGAGAGGGAGAGAAACATCAATGTGTGGTTGCCTCTTGCACACTCTCTACTGGGGGCCTAGTCCACAACCCAGGCATGTGCCCTGACTGGGAATCGAACTGGTGACTCTTTGGTTTGCAGGCCTGGCGACTCAATCCACTGAGCCACACCAGCCAGGGTGAGATAAATAGGATTATTGTCCCACTATATATTTCTGGAAACTGAAACCTCCAAGGTGAGATAACATGCATGAGAACACACACTTTCTATGCAGGGGCAGAGACAGAGAGAATGCACAGTATAGAAGAATTGTCATCTGATAACGGTATGATGAATTGGCTGAATATTAGATAGAGCGACCCAGTTTCTTAAGACTATTTGCACCCATGTGCCATGACAAGCACATTTGGACTTACAGAAACATTGCTAGTTAGCCTGTACCTTGTTAAAATTACTCAAAACGAGACACTTCATAGGTTTCAGAAAGGCTGAGAATCCTCTGTAATTGATATATGGACCTTCACAAAAGTGTTCATCATACAGGAAGTAGGTGACACTGGTCGCTAACAATGTGAAGGCAGAAAGAAAGTCTGCTGAAAGGAAGATGAGTATGTGAATACTATCAGAATGGAGACGTTTTCCACAGCTACAAGGACTCAAAAGCATTTGATAAAGAGGGATTAAATTCATAGTGTGTATGATTTATAATTTGTTAATAACTGTCATTTATCATTTAATTTGAGTATGTCTGCTTATGTTTAGCAAAGTAGTTTGCATATCTGTGCTTTGCATAATTTATTTCAGAGTCAGTCATTTCACCTAATTCTTTCTGTTAGCATATTTCATTAAAAGGAATCTTTGACGTGTCCTTAAATATAGATATTTGTTTATTCTGGAAGTAATTTTCAGTCATTGTGCTGTGCCCAGAATGAGAAGACCAGACTGTAGGACCAAAACATCTCCACAAGAAATAAACAGGAGTAACCCTTAGGGAGGTGATTCTTTGCCTGTTTATTGGACATTTTTGTTCCTCTCTCATGCATTGTGAAGGGCTCTAAATCTCTGCCTTATGGAATATCATGTAAACAAAATTTACCATCTTTCAGGTGTGCCAAACATTTAAGAAACATTCCCAGCAGAATTATTAGGTATACCTGTCTGCAAATATATGAGGTTACTGTGTCTTTACCAGTGGTATATACTGTTCTGTACCATTTCCCCTTCTTGGAAACTTGGTCTTGTCTCTGTTCTTGGACCCAGAAGCAAAGCATATTTTTTAAAGATTTTATTTATTTATTTTTAGAGAGGGAAGGGAGGGAGAGAGGGAGAGAGAGAGAGAGAAACATCAATGTGCGGTTGCGGTTGCTGGGGGCCGTGGCCTGCAACCCAGGCCTGTGCCCTGACTGGGAATCGAACCTGTGATGCTTTGGTTCACAGTCCATGCTCAATCCACTGAGCTACACCAGCCAGGGCTGCAAAGCATATTTTTATAGAATCCTCTTGTGATCCCTGCCTCATTGTTCCTCAACATATGAGTCTTGCCTATAGTATTCCTGGACACTGGTTTTTCATCCCACCCTTTACTGATAAGCAAATCCAAGTCTGAGGTATTCCGGTCTTGGTTCTGGAGAATAGTATGATCTTTTAAATTGAACCAATGTTTACTCTTTCTTATCTTATTCCTTTCTACCTCAGCATTAGACTAGCCATGCAGTGGAGGTTTGCTGTAGTCATTGCTTGGACCCGAGTGGTTTCCTTGTCTGCTACTTAGTCCAGAATCTGCACCACCTCTCCTACCTCCCCCTCCTCATCCCTCAACAAGGAACCATGTCTTATTCTGCAAGCCAATCTGTTGGCCATGACTGGGGCAGCCTGATTGCCACCTAAGAGGATAATATTTTCCCTTGGATTGGACCAAGCTCTCATGGCCTCTGACCAACATATTGCCACCTGTCTTACTCCCTAATAGTAACTGACTCCAAATGTGCCCTTTGTGGCTGAAAATGTCAAGACCATTTCCAGAATTAGCATTGACATGTTTTCACTGTGTGTCACACTGACCTTGAATGAACGCCCTCTTGGATATCACTGTGGTGACCCATTCTCCGAACACCTATTAAACCTTAGTCAGCAGACACCCGATGTTGCTAGGACAATAACCACCATCTAATTTATCTTTTATGGGAATCCAAATATCTAATTTACTAGAAGATAGCTTGTTTTGTATCTTCCTTTGTAAGATTTCTTTCCAAAATTGCAGACCATCACAAAGGGTATGGTAAATGATTCTTAGAAGTCATTTTAGCACCTCCTGTCATGAAAGTTGTAACAAGGACCTCTTTCCTGGAGAGGTAGAGAAAAAACTTAGGGTGGGCAAATTAGATTGTGTTTTGTACCTAATTCCATCACTCTTGGCAAGATGGTAAAGAGTGATTGCATTTCATCGTGGAATTTGGGAACAGTTATCAAGTCCTTATCTTGGCATTGATTTTATTTTGGAAAAGCAGTTGGACGATGATGCTTAAGGATATCTATATTGAAATCTCCCTGCAGATTTACCTGGTTCTTATAATGGTGGAAGCACTGTTTCCTATCTTTTAAATACACTACTAGTAATCAACTACCTCTCCACCCATGAACTGTGCAATTTGACATATTTTAGGCTTGTGCAAGGCTAGGCTACTCTCAAATTTTCAAGATTGTTTCTTTCATAGATTCTTAAGGGGGATAGAATTCTCCAACTCCCTAGAAAGTGCTAGGTCCTCATTCACTTACGTCCTTCATTTATTAACCCATGTCACTTTATACATGTCTGTGTTATAGGCATCACAACAGAAAAGTTACAGCATACTAACACTCAACAATTGAAGAGAATTTAATAAAACAAGTATTTTTAATCATGTAGACATGGTTTAGGGAAACTAAAATGGTACAGTTCTATGCCTTAGCACTGGTTTTAATGAGGTACACTTACCATCCTGAGGCCTAAAGGGACCCTGGGCTGTTACTGAATCTGGAGGACAGTAGCGATGTGGAGTAGTCCCTAGCACGGCCACTCTGTAGATACTCCCGGTAAAGGAGACTGGAGAAGAAACACTCTGACAAAAGCCTCCTTCTGGCCTCTCATCTCTTGCTAGTGACTCCTCTGGGTGCCGTCCACCGAGCTCAGACCCCCAGGAGCAGAGCAGTAAAGGGGTGGATCTTTGAGGACAAAGAGACTGTGTCCACCATGGTATACCTGAACATAAGGTAGTCCTCTACAGGTGATTTTTTAAAGGCTATTGTTTAGAGCAATTTTAGGTTCCCAGGGAAATTAAGAGGAAGGTACAGAGTGTTCCCAGAGAGCTCCCACCCCCTCGCAAACACAACCTGCCCAAGGGTAGCACACGTGTTACATTCCAGTTGATGAACTTGCAGCCACACATCGTAATTATCAAAGGCCATAGTTTAACTCAGGGTTCATTCCATGTGGTTCAACAAATATGTAGTGACATATGCATGTATTTATAGTATCACACAGTTATTTTCATCATCTAACCGTATTTTATTTCATGTCTCTTTTGATTTGTCATCTGCCTCCCCAGCCACACTCTAAAATCCTGAAAAGTAAGGACTGCAACTTGATGTGCTCAGCTACCCGAGGGCTTTGCATTATGCCCAGCACATAGTAGGCGATAAATAAACATTTGCTGACAAATAAATGAAGGCAAACTTGCTTTTATTTTTAAAAGTAATGTGAGAATTGTGATGCAAAATCAATACAAGGTCATTTTCACAATATTACTATCCTTTCTCCTATTTAAAGTGTTCGGGTAAATATTATCTTCCAGGTAATAAAAATCAATCACATTCTCTAAATTTATGGGAGGGACTTTTTGAGTAAAATTACATTAGTTTAAACAGAGCATTAGTGAATCAATTGACTGACTCAATGTGCAAAATACTTGGTTGTTAAATTACATTCATAGAATGCTGAAAATAAGATTTTTTTAGGCTTATTGACTCAAAGCTATTATCTTTGATAATGATCTTTCCACTCCCACTGCCTGAATACCAAAAAGGCCTTTGTATATACTACTTTGGGGAAAATTACTAACACAATTCCTGGTTTGTAATATAAAGTACTCTAATTACAATTTAATGCTTCTTATTGATTGTTTGTGACTCTATCTGCAATTATACAATCTCATACACTCATATTTTCTATGAAATGTAAGAGGCTGAGACTTATTTAAAGTTTATTTGGTTCAGTTTTCCTATAGTCTTCATTTTCCCATAAAATTTCAGCTGAAATTTGACATTAAAAATTAAAACAAGAAATAAAGGAAGGCAGAACACTATTGCCCATAAGCAGTTTGACTTACACGCTTGGAAAACAAACAAAATCAACCACAAAAACATGTGATTTCTTGCCCCTAGACAGTGGACTTAGAAACCCCAAGTTAAAAACTCATTGTTAATTTTTTTTCTAATTGTGTGATCCTGGCAAATCCCTCATGAGCCCCAGCTTTTTCATCTGTAAATGGGGTCACGACCAGCTACAGGAAATGACAAACTGTAAGAACGAAAACAGATAGTCAAATGCTTCTTGCTTAGTAGACCTACAAATCTGTTTATTTCCAAAAGAATGTACTAGGAGTTTCTCGGGCGGTGAGTTTTTAATTAAGGGCTTGTGGGAAAACAGTTAACTGACGCCGTGTGAGCTCCGCGCACAGTTCCCTCTGTTTGTGGGAGATGAGTCCTTCCCCAGCCTCGGAGTTGTTCCTTGTACACGTATTCCATTGAGAAAGAGACAAGCAAAAACACACATAATACAATTAATAGCTTTTGAAATCCGTAGGGGAATGAGAAGAGTAGAACGAGGAACCGTGATTTCAGCAGGTGGAGAGTGCTGGGGGCTGCTTTGCGCTGGGTCATGACGGCAGTTCCCTCTCAGGTGGTGGCATTCCGGCTGCGATGGGAACACCTGAAAAGCCAGCACAGGAGACCCAGGGTAAAAAAGAAAAATCCCTTTGGGGTTTATCCCTCTCATCAGTCAGGTTCCATTCAGAAGAGCAGAAAACAATGTCGTTATTCTAATAATTATAAATTAATTTTGAAATGTGGTGAACCATGTGGTGGAAGATGAAACAGCCCAAGGGCTATTGCTGCACGAATGCAGGGATAGTTACTGGAGGAATCAATTTCTGCTCCTGAGACGGTGGGGACCCAAGGAGCAGCGTTCTTACACGCTCCGGGTTTGGAGGAGGAGTTTTGCAGGGCTGGGGCTCGGGCCCTGAGGGGCGGGCACTCTGTGGGCTGGTATCTGTGAGGGGCATAATGAAGCTGGTTACTGAAACATGGAGAAAGCCTGGAAATTAGAACCAACTGCTACTGCCAGTTAATATCGCGGAGGAGACACTGATAAGAGGTGTGACCAAGCAGAAAAGATCTTTCTGCCTCCCTTAGCTCTTCACTATCCCTCTTGCTCTCCACACAGGCAGAACTTCACTGGGCTCCAGCCAGTCAAGGAGAAACACCATCGGAATAGTCCCAGCTAAAGTGAGACGTGATAACTTAATAACCAGAAGCAGGCAGAAGTAGAGTGAGCATAAGAGAACTTGTACGTATCAGGTGCTGTTACAGGTCATTTGCAAAGAGTATAGATTTTACTCTATAAATGAAGATAGGACAGGGAGATAGCCAAAAGCTTAAATATAACAGGACATTTGGTTTATATGGGGAGACATAGTAGGTTGCTACATAAACATAGGTTGGAAAATGTTAAGAGGGAAGGCAAGGGAATCGAACTTGGAGGCAGATGGGGTAGTTCAGGTGGGACATGAGGGTGGCTTCCACCTGTGAAGCCAGAGAGGAGGGAGTGGATTGGGACTGTCTCGCAGAAGGGACTGTCTCGCAGAAGGGACTGTGGGGTCAGACTGGGAGGGCGAAGGAAAGCAATGAAAGAAAGACGACCCCTTGGTTTTTAGTGTAAGCAATGAAAGATTTAATATGCTTTATAGTGTTCATTATTATTTGAATTTTTCATGATTTATTTGCTTTCTTGTTAAAGTGGAATGTCCCCCAGTGAAATATGTTCTAAGTCAGAGTGCTTTTTTTTTTCACTGCTGTAACCCTAGTGGCTTTAACAGTTACCAGCACATAGAAAACATTTAAGACAATTTTTTACATAAGTTTAATCAAGCAGCTGTTCTTTTCATTATATTGCATTGACCAGAAGTTCATTTGTTTTTTTCCATATAATGGCTCCAGTAGTGCTTAGTTGTCTTTAATGTCTCTTGAAACAATTTCGTTAGATTGTATTGTGACAGCTGTCATATCAGTATTCATTTAAAAAAAACTTAATCAAAGTTGGTGAATTTTTGTGTAGGCATTTTAATATCAAAAATGGAAGAAAATATACAACATTTTTAGCACATTATGCTTTATTATTTCAAGAAAGGTAAAAATGCAACTGAAATACACACACACAAAAGGATTTGTGCAGTGTATGGAGAAGGTGCTGTAACTGATGGAACATGTCCAAAGTGGTTTTCGAAGTTTCATGCTGGAGATTTCTCGCTTGATGATGCTCCACAATTGGGCAGACCAGTTGAAGATGATAGTGATCATACTAAGACAGTAATTGAGAACAATCCATGTTATACCACACAGGATATAGTTGACATACCGAAAATATCCAAATCAATGAAGCTATTGGTAAAAATGAACAACATGTCTTTTAACAGAAAAAAAACCATACGGACTTTTTGGCCAATCCAACACAATACAGTCTAGTGAGGGCCAACACTGAAGCAAAATCTAAGTTCCCCTTGCTTCCTTTAATTATATTCCATAAGCCGATTATCACAATTTGTGATTATACATGCAATTATTTTGTGTGTGATGTTTGTTAAAGCTACAAGTACAAGGAAAATGTTTTGTTCACTGATGTGTCCTCCTTAAGTTTTCACAGTTCCTGAAATATAGTATATGTTTAATAAATATTTATTGAATACATGAGTGAGTACATTCAAGAATATATGTGAAAAATTGTATTTATGAAGTTGTAGGGAAACAAAAACACTGAATTAAAATGAATTCTCTAAGCCACTCTCCACGGATGGCTTTGCTTCTTTAAAGCTGGCTATGAATATACTGCCCTCTCATGGTCCACATCAGACTAAATTTAGAAAAGGCACGTTGTATCCATCCCACTATTATGTAAATTTAACTCTGAAGGGATCTGTACTCAGAGGTGACTCTGTAACCAAAATTTACCAATAGGAGCTTGCTGGACTTGTGGAAGAAACACCTGTTTCAATGTAGCCGATAATAAGGCTGTAAGTGACCTGACGATTGCAACTAAACCTATTGTGAGATTTTTAAAATACTCTCAGGATTAAAAGTCAAAGGACCTTGACCATGGAGTTTCAATATTAAAGATGGTCAGAATAATACAAGACAAAATCCCTAGGCACCTGGTTCTCAGCACAACTCTCTGCTCGTTTGAAATATCTTTGTTTGCTTTTCACGCCAACACCCGTCTAACTGGGGACAATCAAACAATCAATTCTACAGAGGTGACTTGCTGCAGAACAGGAACATATGTGAGCGCTGGGAGTGGAGGTGCAGGTGTGGGGAAAAGGGAATGTGAAGCTCATGGGCTCTGGGAGCGTGGCACTCGTTGCCCAGGGGGAAGTGGTGTTTTAGCTGCACTCCTATATTTCTCAGTGCAGAGATGTGACCTGCATTAATGGTGGTCTCAGACGGCAGAGACGAGAGAACACAACGGTAGAAAGAGCCAATTTAGAAATATGATCATTTGCATTTGTGTAACACCTTTCTTCCCCCTTAAGGAACCTAAGCACTTGCCTAACAAATCATTTTCTTGACAAAGGTCATTCTTGTCTTTGACATCACTCTGAATTCTTCTTCCCAGCAGAATAGCCTACCCCTCCATGCATTCAATTCCCTGCAAATTTTTCCTCTCCTCTCCCCAGAACATAAATCTAGTCTAGGGGAAATAAGATAATTACAGAAACTCTGAGTATGGAGGAATCCTTAAACATTTTTGGTCCAAACATGAGTCTGTGGCTGCACTCCTTTTTAATCTCTAAGTTGGAATAAGAACATAAACGCTGTGTTTATGTTTCTATAAATTTAATCAGGTAAAAGCCCTGGCTGGCATAGCTCAGTGGATTGAGCGCAGGCTGCGAACCAAAGTGTTGCAGGTTCGATTCCCAGTCAGGCTACATGCCTGGGTTGCAGACCATAACCCCCAGCAACCGCACATTGATGTTTCTCTCTCTCTCTCTCTCTTTCTCCCTCCCTTCCCTCTCTAAAAATAAATAAATAAAATCTTTTTAAAAATTTAATCAGGTAGATGTTTTTATTTGTGTAACTCATTGAATATGCAGATTTCTAAGGCTCGACCCAGACTTCCTGATGATAAGAAATGTGGAGTGTCTGAAGCTTGGGTCAGGAATGCACATTTAGCAAGCGTGTCTGGGCCAGCGAACAGATATATCCCAATGTCTTTCCGTGTGCTTATTGTTTTAAAGTTATACAATACTTGAAACATTCAAAAAGTCAAGAAATCATTCAAAGGAATTTTTAGTTCACCCAATATCCAGACCAAGCCTTTTTGCCTTATACGAATCAGGCAAATTATAAGCAATACACCACAGATGTGTGTAAAACCTCATGACTAATTTATGCTGTTCCTTTCTTCCCCACAGCAAACTCCTACCCTAAAGTCCTTGCACATTTTATATGGGAATACAGTATTTCTTTGTCAATATTATACTCCACTGTCACATCATACACACAGTTTCAGAAATCATGCATGTAGATCTTAATGAATGTCACAAAATGTTTGGCTTTGCAGCCAGAGCCCCGAGGAGAAAACTGAACACCCCCAGCACCTCCTTGGGCCCACTGAGGAGGCACAGCCCCCGGTGTCCCAGGCGACAGACACGGTAGATGCGTATGCCTAAGCCCTCCCCGGAAGGGGTTTAAATTTTCCCTTTCGTTCATGCGTTTCCCGGTGTAGGAAGACTCCCAAAAGGTCTACCCGCTTTTCGGCAGAATTCTGTTTGCCTTCTCATCTTTCCACCCTTTTATGTTTGGTGTTTGTTCAATGATTCACAGGGAGAAACCAATGTGTGGCGAGCTCATTTGTATAGATCATTTGTTCAGCCTAGAATCCATTCCCCTCCAATCCTGCCTGCCTCAGGGTCTCTGCAATGTCATTACAAGATTCATTTCGTATAGAGTAGACTTTGTTTTGGAGCAGCTTTAGGTTCATAGAAAAATTGAGAGGAAAAACCAGTTTCCACCTAGCCTTCCCCTCATCCCCCATTCTTAACGTCTTACACAAAGGCAGTGCATAGATTCCAGCTGAGAAGTTAGAAATGATAAGTTATTATTCACCGAAGTCCGTAGTTTACATTAGGGTGTACTCTCTCTGATGACCACTTTATAGGTTTTCACAAATAAACAGGGACCTGTTTACACCATTGAAATATCATGCAGTGGAGTCTCCCTGTTCTAAAAATCCTCTGTGTCCTACCTACTCAGCCCTCCTTCCTCGTAAAGCCCCTGATAATCACTGATCTTTTTTTTTTTTACCGTCTTTGAAGTTTTGCTGTTTCCAGGAGATTATGTAGTTGGAATTATGTAGCATGTAGACTTTCCAGATTGGCTTCTTTTACTTAGCAACATGCATTTAGGCTTCCTCTATGTCTTTTTGTGGTTTGATATTTCCTTTCTTTTTATCACTAAATAGCATTACATTGTACAGACGTGCCTTAGTTTATTTCTCCATTGACATATTGAAGGTCATGAAGGGGGAGGGAGGTAGTGAAGGGTAAAAGGGGCCAGACATATGGTGATGGAAGATGATCTGACTTTGGGTGGTGGCTTATTAACCAATGTCATATTGGTTAGTGACTTATTGGTTAGTGACTAATAACTGACTTATTAACCAATGTCACCCCAATAAATTTAATAAAACAGAAAGTTTTGAATATTACGAATAAAGCTACTATTCATATTCACGTGTAGGTTTTTGTGTGGGTTTCATTTGGGTAAATACCAAGGAGTGGTGTTGATTGGTCGCATGCAGTGAGTATATTTAGTTTTGTGAGATATTGCCAATCTTCCTAGGTGGCTATACCAGTTTGCATTCTCATTCGCAATGAATGAAACTCCTCTTGTTCCACATCCTCACAGCATTTGGTGTTGGCAGTGGTTTGCATGTTGGTCATTCTTATAGGGGGAGCGGTATCTCAGTGTTGTTTCACTTTTTTACTCCCTAATGACATATGATGTGGAGCACCTTTTCTGTTACTTTATTTGCTGTCTGTGTATCTTCTTTGGTGAGATGTCTGTGCAGATATTGTATCCATTTTTTTAAAATCAGATTTTTTCTTGCTATTGATTTTTAAGTTCTCTTTTTGTATTGTGAATAAGTGCCCCTTAGCAGATATGTCTTTTGAAAATATTTCTCTCAGTTTGTGACTTACCTCGTCATTCTCTTGACATTGCCTTTCACACAGCTGATGTTTTTAATGGAATGAAGCCCAAATTATTCATTTTTTTCAGAGATCATCCTTTCATTGTTTTATCTAAGTCATTCAAGAATTCATCACCTAGATTCTCCCCATGTTACATTCTAATAACTGTAGTTTGGTATTTTACATGTATGTATATTTATGACCTGTTCTGAGTTGATTTTTGTGAAAGATGTAAAGTCTGTCTGGATTCTTTTTGTTTTGCCTTGCATGTGGGATATCTAGTTGTTCCAGCATCATTTGTTGAAAGACTATTCTTTCTTAAGTCAATTAGCTCGACGCCTTTAAAATGTCAATTGACTACACCTGTGTATCTGTTTCTAAGCTTTCTGTCCTGTTCCTTTACTCTGTATGTGTATATTTTCACCAATGCTACATGGTCTTGATGACTGTAGCTCAAGGTTAGGTAGAGCCAGGACTCTTGTTCTTCTCTTTAGATATTGCATTGGCTATTCTGGGTCTTTTGACTTCCCATAAAAATTTAGATTCACAAAACAACTTGCTGAGATTTTGACTGAGATTGCATTGAATCTATAAATTAAGTTGGGAAGAACTGACATCTTAACAATATTGAGTCTTCCTAGCAATGATCATGTACCATCTCTCCATTGGTTTAAATCTTCATTGATTATTTTTCATCAAATCTTCTTCAAATTGTAACCAGCTGTCAGGTTATTCTTAGCAGGATCGTTGTTCTATGTAAACCTTTTTCATTATAGCTGGAAGTTGACTATTCTCCCAAATGAGACTTGAATTCTCTAAAGCTTGAGATCCATTCTAATGCAGAAGTATATTTGAATTTAGCATAAAGAACCACATTTCAGGGGTGAAAATGAGTTTAAGTGAACTATAGATCATAAAATCAAATGCTTTGGACTTTCAAGGCATGAGCTTAAACCTTTGATCTAGTGTTTGCTGTAAGTCTTGGTCAGGTTTATTTGATGTCTGTGAGCATCAGTTTCTTAAATCTACGCTCTGAGGATATGAACATTATCAATACAATATTGTTTGATGAAAATTAAATAGCACAGTATACTTATGCTGTTCAAATTGTTTAGTGAATAATAGGTAACACTCAAAATATTATTTTTATATATTATATTTTGTCATTGGTTATGGTTTTAAATAAATCAAACATTTTTACTAATGATGGATTTTTATAAAGCAAGCCTAAATAAGCAAATGAGAACATTCTTTAAAAGCTCCCTTTGCCCAAGATATCTGATAGTGTTCCAGGGGCACAGGAATTTTTCTGCCCAGCCACTAAGATGAGCCCTAAAGTGAAGGCAAGAGGAGTCCATAAAGCCCTAATCAAACTACCTTCCATCATTGTTCTAGACTATGCCTTCTTGTCTCCAAGGACTCGGGTACTATGGCAACTTTTAATACCACCACCAAGTTATAAAACATATAATAACCATGACTATCCACTGGTGCTCAGTTTCCAATGCTGGTAAGTATATTTTGCATTAAGAAATATCTTTGGAGCCCTGGCTGGTGTGGCTCAATGGATTGTGTGCTGGCCTGAGAACCAAGGGTTGCTGGTTTGATTCCCAGTCAAGGCACATGCCTGGGTTGCAGGCCAGGTCCCCAGTAGGGCACAACCACCCATTGATGATTCTCTTTTTTCCCCTCTCTCTAAAAATAAATAAATAAAATCTTTAAAAAAAGAAATATCTCTGGAAACCAATCCACGTGGGCATGTTCACTGCCTTAACTTGTACTACCAGTATTTTTTTTAACCTATTAGCTTTCTAACAACTCTGCCTCTTCCATCTTCTCCCATTACAAGGTATTATTTTGATATTGCAAAGATTTAAATTTATATAAAATATAAAAATAAACACTTTACTCTTCACCTAAAAACATTTAATTGCCTCCTACCACATCTACTATATTTGTTTTCAGATATACTGTCTCAAGATTATCTGGGATCATTCTTTAGTCTCAGCTCAGTATAGTGACCAATGTATCCTGAGGCTAACATGGAAATTCCCACATCCCAGGAAACCCCTTGTTTCCAGGAAAGGTGGCACAATTTGTCACCCTAGATGTACTGAATCAGACCATCTACTTGTAGGTAAATAGATCCAGAAAACTACATTTGAACAGGCTTGTCCAGTGATTCTTATTCACACACACAAAAATGCTAGAGAGCCACTGGCCTCACAGTGTATAATCTAAAAATTGTATACATTATATAATGCAATTTGGAACAGAATTTTATTATAATTTATTTGTTTAGCATTGTCTCTCACACACAGAAAAATGTGGCTTCCTTTAAATAAAGAAAATACATAATTTATTTTTAACCCACAATGACTAAAAGATAGCTGAATCTCATTTTTTAAATAGATATATAAATACGGTATCTACTTTGATTTTCCTATAGGGGGACTTTCTTTGTTTCTTTATTAGCTTTCCAAATAAATGCATGGTGAAGAAGGCTGAAATTTCATATTAAAGAACTTGATTTTTGCCTTTATTTCTAATAATCATGTTATTAATTTATTATGTACAATGTAACAAAAGGAATCTTTCTCTTCACTCATGTTTTAGTCTGAGCCTTATTTGAGTCTCTGTTGAATGAATCAGCACCATGAGATTGTGAATACCATGCCAGTGGCCATAGAGAAGTATGTACCTACTCTGCTTAAAAAGCTTAGCTGGCCACAGACAAAGATATTTAGAAGCAAAAAAGAATATATATTCATTTAGGTTCAATGATTTGGGGGTTCTTTTTAAAATATTAAGATATTATTTTCACTAAACAATCACAGTGGTTAAGTACTTTATCATTCTTTCTTATTTTGGAACCAAATGTGAATTTATAATATCACAAATGGTCAAACTATCTTTTTTTTTTTTACATTTAAGCATGAAAATATTAAAGAAATCCAAAAGAGTTTCCTTATTTTTTAAATATCATGAAAAATTCATATATAAAACAAATATCAAATTCAGTACTTCTTTTCAATTACCATCTTGTCTTAACATCCCAGCAAGTAAGATTTGAATGGATCATAGTTTTAGGACATGGCTAAGAATATTTTAAATCCCCTGGTGAGTTCTTAATGGATATTTACTTGAAGATTTTTTTCTCATAAGACATTTGCTCATAAGCTAGGTATTGGCCTTACTAAAATAATTTGAGGATTTGAGAACCAGAAGCAGTGATTAGGTCAAGTCTAATTCAGCAATTTCTTCATAATATTTTATATAATAGTCATTTTCATATAACACATAAATGACTTTTAATATAAATGAAAAAACACTGAATGGATTACCAAGGTAGAAATAGACAAAATTTAGTTGAATTATTTAACAAATATTCACTGTGGGTTTTTCTTTTTTAATTTTGTTTTGAGCATTAGAAATGCAATAACTATATCATGCAACCTGTTGTGAGAGATAGAATAATGATAAAAATAAACTCTTCTTAGTTTTGGGTCGCTTCCCCATTAAAGCCACATTCTCCTAACGTCGAGACTGAGCACGAGTGTGTAATGCACTATTCAAACTCGAACACACTGATAGTGAAAGCTACTCGACAAACACACAGAGATATGTACATGCACATATATTCATAACACATTTATTGAGTCAAAAGGCATTATTGTATTGGTAAATTTTAAAAGTTCTTTTGAAATGATTTTCAAAAATAAAATTATCTCTAAAAATTAAACGCATATACATGAAATACTATTTTCATGACCTAAATTACATATTTATATGCATTAAACATTCTACTAATATCTAGATATTAGATGACATAAGCTGGAGAGTTATTTTGGAACATGTTAATATACTTAATTTGCTTCCTTAGCTCCATTTAGCTCTAAAAATGTATGACTGGAATTTTTTTTTCTAATTTTTTTTCTTTTAATAATATAGTTTAAAGTTTTGTCCATAAAATTTATTCTGATTTATTTTAAACTTGCCTTTTTAAGTGATGTCCAACTGACTCCTGTCTCTAGGTGGACAATAATATTTTTAATTCATTCTTTACCAGTGCTAAGTTACCTCGTAACTTCAGAAAATGCTGCCAGTTCCAATGTTGTCTTCTCAGTTATTTAAATATCTCTACCCAAATATTTTCACATGTACTGTCTTTTGCATCCCTTGCAGTACTTTTCCCCAAGTATTTCTTTACAAAAATAACTCTATAAATAGACTGTTTCTATATCTAAGAAGGTGGTCTTTTACTGATATGAAATGCTACATTATCTTAGACCTATTTTACCTGAGAAATAAGTTTGTCCAAACAAAAATAGTAGCTCCAAGAAGGAATCAAAGAATCCAAAGATTCTTTCAGTCTATTCAAAGCAAATTTTTAGAATAGCAAAATTTAAACTTTTATATAACTTGATCTCCTAATTATTTAATTTATTCAGTTTTCCTTTCATATATAGTGATAAATTTCAATTAATTGTTCCTTGGAAACTTTGCTGTTAATAATTGAAATTGGCTATAGTTTTAATAGTTGATTTTTAAAAAATTTTCATTCATTGAATGCCTTCTAAATTTCTACTGATTTTGAGCCAACTATCACACCAACTTAGAAATTTAATTTACAAAAACATTTGAGATCATTTGAATAACAAACTAGTTTTTCAAAGGGTAACTCTAAAACATTTTAATAATCTAATTAATTATGTGAGAAAAAAAGCACTTGTTCATACTTGTCATGCTTAGGATTTTTTTTGTTTGTTTTATTCAAAGTCATTTCAGTGCAAAAATTGAATAGTTCAGCTATTCTGTCTGTTTATGATTAAGTATAAATGTACATGTATAATTTTAATAACTATAGATAATATTTCTATTTCAACTGGAAGAATTTCTCAGTTTGTTTGGATACTATTATTAAATTAAGTGTACACATCAACTTATTCTTGTATGTACATATTAATTTTAAAAGAACTTTTTTAAAGATTTTATTTATTTATTTTTAGAGAGGGAAGGGAGGGAGAAAGAGAGAAACATCAATGTGAGGTTGCTGGGGGTTATGGCCTGCAACTGAGGCATGTACCCTGGCTGGGAATCGAACCTGCAACACTTTGGTTCACAGCCTGCGCTCAATCCACTGAGCTATGCCAGCCAGGGCTAAAATAATTTTTTTTAACCATGAAACTATGCTATACTAAAATTTGTATCCATATTGTCACTGCAAAAACTATGATTTCTATCTTTAATGTTGAACAATTTAACAGATTTTTATAAGAACATTCACAGTAATATCTCATACTCTAGCTTTAATAAAATAACCTTTCTAAAACTTTATTTTGGGTGAAAAACTGAATCAAATTAAAATACTGAACCATTATTGAAATGAACTAATTTTCAATCTGAGGCATCTCTATTGTTGATACAAATTAACATCATTTAGAAAAAATAAATGAGTGAAATTAATTTAAAAGCTATTTAAAGGTAAAGTCATGCTTCAGAGGGTGATATATAAAAACATTTTTATCAGTTATGGCATCGTCTTCCAAAGCTGTCTCCTTCAGTAACTAAGAACACTTGAAGTACCTGCCCAGGTTTCTTCAGCAGATTTGTTATTTCTGCTTTTCATGTCCTAAGATTGAGATCTGTGTGAGCCCCAGGATGATGCTAAACATGAAGAAATATTTTGTGCATACTCTGAGTTCATCCTTGTTAAAATAGAAATTCAGTACTTATTTTTTCATTAAAAATGAACTATAATTTTCTAGCTGATGCTCATGAATTGATTAGAAAATTGGAAATTACTCAAAACTAAAATATGAATAAAAGGTCACAGATTTATATTGTCGTGTTCTAGAATTACATTAGACATGCTAAAACCACACGGCAAAAATGCTCACTAGCTAATGTGTCTTGGTCTGCTCTGTCTCTCTTGCCCAGCATATACTTTCTCCTGTTTGCCACTAACTCTGTTGAATGGTGCTCTGATTGCTCCGTGCATGTCAGGTCACCATGGCATGAGCCTTTGAATAGCTCGTTGCTGCACAAGTGGCAGGTAGGAGCAGCAGCATCAAATACCTCTTTCACCGCCATTCAACATGGGCATGAGGTAGCGGTCCCTAGCCCTGTGTTTCTGAGAGCATTTGCTATACCAAAGGGTGTCTTGTGCGCTGTCCTTAAAAGGAAGGTGTGACTTCTGTATGGTAAAAATTATTTGCTAGCACACTTTCCATTTTAACCACCTGTGAAATTTAAAACTATCTTTATTGTCCCTGAATTTCACACGATAACATATAAGACCAAAGCACCAACTAAAAGTTCAGTGTGGGCTTTTACCAGTTACATCTCAGCCCATTTTAATGCAAATAATAGTTGTACCACTCAAAAAAGCTGAAAAATTCAGGGTGACTGCTAAACTAGATGGAATTTGGGACAAGAGTGAAGAATAAGTCATATAGTTACTGTGTAGGCGACCCACTACAATAGCACTTGTTCTCATTTAAGAGAGTAGCTCCCGTAAGTCCCTAGGAATCATAAATGATGCTTCTTTCTGGTTTATGTCAGGAGCCTCCAGTTTCAGAGCTGACGCTTCCTGGCCACATGTCTTCGGCTACTTGTATTGACATCAGTTTTCTTGCAGCAATTACGGCTGCTGCTATTCCTTCTGAATGGTACCTATTTTGACATTGCTGTAAGCAATCTTCTCTAGTTGCCAAGCTTAAGTGAGGCATATTTTATACATACCTTCCTCCCAATTATGTTAAACTTCATTATCAGACTGGCAAGCAGGTTAGACACATACTCTCAGTCTTCGGCAGTGCTTTCTTTTGGCATATTTATTCAGTTCATTTTATTTCCCCCACATCTTTAATAATCTGTCACAGTTTCCCTGGAGACATAAACCAGGAGATCATTCGAATGATGCGACTTCTTATTTTTAACCTGAATTGCTATGTACTTGCTTTGGGATGAATACTTTTTTTTGCATGAACACTGTTTGGAGATTGAGTTAGCCGATGTTTTCTGACTTTTAATTCATAACCCTGGGGAGCCCTCAACACCCAAACCCTCTCATTATGGTCCCTCCAACAGGCACAATTGATGATTTATGCCAATCAAATCCCAGGGGGGCAGACAAACATACTTTAATAAGATCGAATTCACATAGGCTGTGTGGCTTAGATTGTTGACCTGGAATTATCTACACATAAATAATGGCAGTTCAATATAAAAATGTTGTAACTCATGTTTCTGTTTCAGTGAGAACATAAAGAGTGAGACAAAGAAAGTTATAGTGAAAAGATGCCATTTGAATTAGATCATGGTAGGTAAACCAGAATTATTTAAGTAAATAGAGGAAATAAGGTCATTTGAATTGGGGAGAAACTCCATTTCAATAAACTGATATGTAAAAGTTTGACTAATTTGAAAATTAGTGGATGTTTCTGGAGGATAGAATGAAGAATATTTGGCAGGAGGTCATAGGAGTTAAGACAGTGTTTTATTTTTTAAGATATTATTCATTTATTTTTAAAGAGAAGGAAAGGAAGAGGGAGAGAGAGGGAGAGAAACATCACTGTGAGAGAGAAACATGTATCTGTTTCTTCTCCCACATCCCCAGATGGGACCTGGCCTGCAACCCAGGCATGTGCCCCGACAGCCTTTTCAGTTTGTGGGACGACACCCAACCTGCTGAGCTACACCAGTCAGGGTGGAGTTGAGATATTGTTGAAAACGTTGCCACACTGAGAAATCTGGGCTTTGTTTGGTTGAAGCAGCAAGCAGACACAGTTTTATTAAATAAGGGAATGGAAAATGTACTTCGATCCATAGAGTGATAAGTCTTATAGCAGTTTAGTTAATGCTTAGAGAAGGGAATAAGTCAGAAACAGGTAATCTTACTAGAAAATGACTGAAGTATTCTAAAACATAGTCGTATATTATAATTATGGATTTCTAGGTCCTTAAGACTCTGACTCGGGGACCTGACTATATGTGTTTTGCAAGAATGGCCAATTGTTTAACTGCTCAGAAGTTCAGAAAACATGAACATCCTCGCAGTATTTCTGGTGAGAAGATCAAAACATCAATCACTTCTCTATTGCTTGAAGAGATAGTAACACGTATCAGAACTTAGTGCCCGGGAAGCATAGCAAGGTAACTTCTGGGCTGAAAGAAATGGAACCGCTGGATCAACTCCTTCAACAGCTAATCAAGTAGTCCTAGTTCTGGTCAACAAACGACAGAATTTACATTGGCAGCACTTTTGTCCAAGCTCTAGGGAAGTAAGCAAATACATAAAATATTTTTGACCTGGAATTACCTTAATATAATATCAAAGGACTACAGAGGAGCTATCCTCTCTTGCATCATGAAGAACAGAATTGATCAGAAGAAGGGTCCAAGGGCAAGAGTAGCAAGTAAACTGACCCTTTGGAAAATAGTGTTTCTTAAGAAATTCTTGAATTATTAAAGGAAAGGCAGGGGAGGTGGCTGTAAGGGGCTGAATCGTATTGGGAAAAAATACAATAAAGATTAAATACAATGCTAAAAAATAAATAAATGAAAGGCGAAGGTAGCATCCATGAAGAAGAGATTCTTTGGTGACAGGTAAGATGGAAGCTTTAATTTGATTGTAATGTTTAACAGAAGTGTAACATTATTTTTCTCCCAGAAGAGAAATTAATGATAATGATGATGATAGTACAGTAATGATGATATTAATAATAGCCTAGAATGTAAAGTGGCTAATATGTGCCAGAAACTCTTCTGTTTAACAGGCATTATCCAATTCAATTTTTGTAATAACTGTGAATAAATTACTCATTATCTTAATTTTATTGTGAAATATATTGATGATAAAATAGGTTACGTACATTAACCTAGTTTTTGATTTTGTGGTTAATGATTTCTGTTTTTCGTTTCTCTTTTAACTAATTTAACACATACTATTAGCCATTATGCTATACTCTGTCTCCTCTATACTGGTTCCCTGGGTTTAATCTTCTAACCCATTTCAATATAATAGAGTGGTGATTCGGCCACCTGAGACGACAAGCTCTCCAGGGAAAACCAAAGCAATCCTTAAATGTGTATTTGATTCCCAAACATAAGGCTTCCCTAGAGCCTTTCTGCTGTCCGTTTACACCTTAGTTCACCCTGTGACCAGACAACGACATGATGTGGTGTCAGGCCTGTGGAGTTGGCAGAACCTGGGTTTATGGCCCAGCCTATGAATGGGGTTTAGAAATGTTATTCGTGTACTTGACATGACTGTTTAAGTTCCTCTCACCAATTGTTGTGTCTATATGTCAATTAGATCAACTTTGGTAAGGACAAATCATTGATAGCACTTTTGTTATGTATGTTTCTTTTATCAAGTGTTGAGAGAAGTATATCAAGTTTTTCTCAGATTATCATGTATTTGTGTGTGCATATATGTGTGCATATATATGTATTGTATGTGTGTTTGTGTATAATGGGGCTCTGCTACTATTTGAAAATTAGAATTGTTAGATATTCGAGGCCTGTCTGGAAAAAGCCCAGCCATTCTTAATATAATGAGAATGGTTCGTGTGACAGCGATGTAACCTGGCAGCCAAGGAGGGTGGACAGGAGTGCACATGGGTGAACAGTGATGATTTCATTGTACTCATCAGTGGGAGAAGTAGACACCATTGTGTGACATGTGTACTGTGTGACCATCACATTCAAAATGACTGAGTGAGTAGAGCAATAAATCTGCATCAAATTTTGTGATAAGCTTGCACATTCCTCCCCAGAAACTATTTGGATGATTCAGAAGGCTTTCGAGAAGGATGCAGTGAGTGGCCAAACACTTCCAAGATGGTTGAGAGGCCGTGGAAAGCGATCCACGCCCTGGAGGGCCTGACGCAAGCAGAACACCTGAGAATGTTTTGAACTCAGCCCCTCAGCGTCCAGATTTGATGTCCTGTGACTTTTGGCTTTTCCCAAAAGTAAAACCACCTTTGAAAGGGAAGAGATTTTAGACCATCGATGAGATTCAGGAAAATATGACGGTGCAGCTGATGGTGATTCCAACAAAGTATTTTGCAGAGTGTTTTAAACAGTGGAGGAGACACTGGGAGAACCGTGTGATGTCCCGAGCTGCCTACTTTGAAGGGGTCTGCGGCTGCATTGTCCTATGTACACTGTTTCTTGTATCTTCTATCTTCTTCAATAAATGTCTCTTTTACATGGCGTGTGGCTGGATACTTTCTGGACAGGCCTCGTACCTGGTGAGTTCAAACATTTAATACTATGAACTGTTTTTTCCCCATACTGTCATTTCTTTGTCTTGATGTCTACTTTACCTATTAGGTATATAGGGTTTCTTTTTTGGCTATTGTTTATGTGATATAACTTTTGTCTATTCTTTTTGTATCTATTTATTTAAATATTACTCATGTAAATAGTATAGTATTATTGCTAGCTGTCACATTTGTCTTTTAACCGAAGTATTTCATCAAATTACCTATCATACTATTATGACATTTTGTGATGAAGTTTCCCATCTTGACATTAGCCTTCAACTCCTGTTGTTTCTTTTTATTTCTCCCCCTCTTTTGCTTTGGCTTAGTACTTAAATATTTTCTTTTTTTCCACTGTTGACCTGTTAGTTATCCACACTTTCACCATAGATCCTAAACATTAAAAAAATCCAGGCTTGCTTCAGGGCTTTAGAGCAGTTTACTACTTTATTTTTTCTCTCCTTTATTTGATATTATTTATTAAGTCAATATGAGCTTGAGAGCAAGATTTGACTCAAAACAATTTTGTATTCAAAGTAACAGTTATGTGTTAACATTTTCCATCTGTCTGTACTGACTGATTCTGTCATGCAAACACATCTATTAGACACACACACAGTAAGGAATTATGTCTCCAGAACATAGTATTGACATGCACAGGGCAAAGGACCTGGCAGGAAGAAGAGGAACTTTGCTGGTTTTTTTAATTAGTTAGCATTAAAGTGTATTTATTTGAGGCCTACTATGTGCGAGACACTGTACTGGACTTTGAAGATTCAGTAGTGAGCAAGAGAGACACATTCACTGCCTTTTGTAATACTACAGTCTAACATTTTTAATCGAGTGGTCTACTTTCTTATTAGTAAATTTTGAGTATTTTTTAAAATATTATGGTTCCAAGTCCTCTATTGAACAGATAATTTGCAGTTTTTTCTCTCAGTCTGTAGCTTGTCTCTTTAGTCTTTTAACAGTGTATTTCACAGAAAAAAAATGGTTTTAACATTGATAAAAATTAAACTTATCCATGTGAATGAAAAACAAAATGGCATACCAGTACACCCATACTAGAATGGGAAAGAGGTGACAATGTTAAGTGTTGGCAATGATGTGAACCATCAAGGATTCTCATACATTGCTTGTGAGAATGCAAAATGATACAGTTCTCTCTCTCACGCACACACATGAATAATGAAGTGACATCAACACTTACTATACAGTCCAGCAATCCTATACCTCAGTAATTACCTTAGAGAAATAAAAACATCTGTGACAGCCCTGGCTGGCATAGCTCAGTGGATTGAGCATGGGCTGCAAACCAAAGCATCGCAGGTTCCATCCTCAGTCAGGGCACATGCCTGGGTTGCAGGCCACGGCCTCCAGCAACCGCACATTGATGTTTCTCTCTCTCTCTTTCTCCCTCCCTTCCCTAAATAAATAAAATCTTCTAAAAATCTTTTAAAAAATTAAAAAATAATAAAATAAAAAAAGTCTGTGACAAACAGGTGCCCTCTACACACACACCAAAACAAAGGAAAACAAAAAAAAATACACCCTGGGCATGAATATTTAGAACAGATATATTCATAATTACCCCAAATAAGAACCTATCCTACTGTCCTTAGGAGACAATAAATAAGCTGTGGTAAGAGTAATACAATAAAAATGAGTAAACTGTTACTCATACAAGCAATAACACTGTTGAATCTCGAAGGCGTTATATTGATGAAAGAACTCAGTCTCAGACAGGTATACACTCTATGGTTTTATTTATATGACATTCAGAAAAGACGAAATCGTGGCTGTTGCGTGTGGGTCACTGGCCAGCAGTGACCACGGAACGCTGTGGATGGCTCGCTGAAAAACACGCGAGAAGCAAACACACACATGCACAGAGACAAGACTAGTTTCTGTGGGGAAGTAGGGACAGAATGGCCACCCCCCCTAGTGGGGAGGGCCCTGATTTACCGTCCACACTTGCTTTTATTGGGCTCATTTTGCATAATAATTCAGGTAAAGTACAGTACTTATCAGGGGGAAGTAAGGAACTATAGAAAACAAGGAACTCTGCTGGTCTATTGAGTTGGGGTCAAAGAGCTGTAAGACTTCCTCCATGGACCCCTCTTCCTCCTTGGAACCAACTTCCTCCTTGGACCCCTCTCATTCAACTGAGAGCATTCTAAACAAAGAAGGTTTCACAGTAATTTACGTGTTCTTTCTTAGGCCTGATCACCCAGGGAATCTGCCCTTTCAGCACAGAGCTGTACCACCCTCTGTCATTGTTTCAGGCTTAGCACAGGAACTAAGGCAATAAGGAGATTTTCTCCCAGACGATGAGAACTCAGGCTATGTCAAAGCCGAGGAGCGAGGGTCCATCACCCTCTTACGCTGCAGCCCCCCAAGTCCTTCTTTTGGGGGGGCCTCCCAAAGTGATCGTGCCTGCCTTAGGTCATTCCCTCCGTGGGGAATGTTACCTGTCTTTGGCTAACTGACCAAGCTTTTTGGGGTTCAGCAGCAGAAGCAGCATTCCTGCCAGGGAGATAAGCTTTTGTCTCCTTGCTGGCTTACAGTTCCAAGGGCGTTCCCTTAGCCTTAGCCTAGGCAGGGGTTTCAGCTTCTGATACCAGTCAGGGCGGTTCCCAACACGTGGCCATCGAGAACAGACCGCAGGTCGCCAGTGCTGCACTGAGGAAGGTGTGTCTGCTGAGGGCAGCGTGGGGGGCGGGTTTCAGGAGGTGAGTGACCTGTCCGTATTCAGATTGGGATGGTGGTTCCCCGACTCTCTACATGTGTTACAACGCTACCTTAAAAAACGGGGACTCCTTTATAAAGTCCATCATCCTGCATGTAAATATAAAAATAACAGGGAAAAGGTGCTTTCAGAAAGCTCTCAGACAGAACCATTGTCTTTAGGAGAAGAAAAGTGTCGTTAAGTACAACTCTCTTTGTTTGTACAGATTCCCGTTCACCAACCACACGGTAGTCACAGATGGCCCTCTAGGTCCTTGTTCGTTTTTAAATGAAATTCTACAAAATATTACATTTTACATTTTGAGAGTCACATCTTACTAATTGTTTACATATAATTTTTGAAAAGAGACATTGGAAGGAACCTAGGAAATTAGTTTCAGGAAAAACTCAAATGTATATAAACAAAGTCATAACAGTATATAGCAACAGTATTGAAATATTTCTTGTAGCCTCATTAAAAGCAATGTACGATCTTAACCAAGCCTATGTATTCCTCCTCAAGCATACATGGACTTTGAAATTGTATAATGTGACATAATCCGCGAGTGTGAGAAGTCATAATGCTTTGCTGTCTTGCTGTGACTGGTTTGGTGCTGAAGCTGGCACTGCGGAAGGGTATAGGTAGGGGTTTACAAATAGACATTGAATGTTAATGAAGCGGGGTCTTAGATAAGGCCCCAACGCCACAAGACAACAGGGAATTTTATTTTCTTGCCTGACCTCCCGTGGAACATAAAGAATGGACATCTATAAATGCATTTGTAGTGTAAATTATTATTTACATATTGCTCTCTGCTACTACGTTTTGTGTTCTATGAAAGGAGTCGTTTTAATTCATATCATTATCCTCAACATTCCAAGGTTACTTATGTATTGTAAGCTTTCAACAAAAATATATTTAACTGGATAGATGAATGAATGGTGGATAGATTGATAGATGATTGGTTAAATAATTAATGAGTTAAAGAATAGTGCTTTTTTCCTTTATCTTTTCTTGTTATTAATTAATTTTGTTGTTGTTCAAGTACAGTTGTCTCCCTTTCCCCAGCACAACTTTCCTCCGCCCCACCCACCCCCACCTCCCACCTCCCACCCTCAATCCTTCCCTCCTTTGGCTATGTCCATGGGAGCTTAATACATGTTCCTTGATGACCCTTCCCCTTCTTACCCTGTTATTCCCCTCCCCCTCCCCTCAGGTTACTGTCAATTTGTTCTTTATTTCAATGTCTGCTTATATTTTATCTGCTTGTTTGTTTTGTTGATTAGGTTCCACTTATAGGTAAGATCATATGGTATTTGTCTTTCACCACCTGGCTTATTTCACTTAGCATAATGCTCTCCAGATCCACCTATGCCGTCATGAAGGGTCACTTCTTGTTCAAAACGCCAGTAGGACAAAATTAATAGTTATATTATAGGACATACATATTATAATAAAAATATATATCCTAATGTAACAGGGTGCAGCCAAGAGGGGAGCCCCAAATAGGGATCTGTAATAGGGTCCAGAAGAGCCTGGAGATAATTGGCTCCACACCACAGGGCCACACCGGCCCAGAATGCTGGCAGCTGTGGCCAATTGTGAGAGGAGCCGGAAAGGGGCTGCAGAGGAAGATTGGCGCTGGGATTTAAATGGAGGCACAGTAGCCATTGGGGGTCTCTCTTTTTGGGACCACATGTCTGTTTAGGACCACGCGGCTTTGGTGTCTTGGTTGGGACCATGAGGCTTGGGTGAGAGTCAGGACCACGAGGCTTTGGAAGTGCTCCCTTTTGCCACGTGGAGGTGCTGGGAGGACTGTGTGCATTTGTGGGGAACTTTAGTTTGTGTTATTTCGAATGAATAATAAATTCCTTTCCTTTTCACTGAATCTCAGGCATTGAGAGATATCTTTCCTTTGGTGGTAGACATAACGAACCTGGGGCGTTCCTTCGGGGAATAGTATATTGCCCTTTGAGGCCCCCCTTGTTGCTCTGTAACACTAATATGCATGTTATATATAATTCAATAATTTTAGGAAGAGTCTGGAAAAATATAAATATATATATATTGATATAATATATAAATACATTTATATTTTTTCAAGTCTCCTACTAATATCATTTATTCTTATTCTTAAGTGTATTGAAGAGCTCTATGTAGGTCATCTTCTGGAACCTGTCTTCAACATCTACAATGAAAATTTTGCTATGGAAGCTACTTAGAGCCCCTTCTCTATTTTTTTTTTTTTTGAGTCAAGCCTGTATGATCTTTTGTATTAAGTAATTTCCTCCAGGCACAGGTGACTCACTTTATTTGAATCAAAGTGATTTCAAAGGTTCCATGTAGATTTTGCTGATGTGTCTGGTTTCCAATAATGAGTCATTCACTTTTTTTTTTTTGCAGAAGAGCCTTCCTCGGCTCCAAGTAGTGGAGAAAGCTAGAAGAAATTCCAGTTGGAAGTCAAGCAGAGCAGAATCAGCTGGCAAGTTTTCTTTTTCCATCAAATGATAGAACTGGTAAATGTAGGGGAATTTTGCATGTCTTTGCCAGTGGGAACAAATGCCTTTCAAAGACCCCAAACAAAAGATTCTCCCAGACAGTGGGTCTGGCACTCCCTTTTATAATTCTAGGTCCCAGCCCCGCGCCTGCTGAGAGGACATCAGCTTAGGGCGCCTTGAGTTGTTCATCTCAGGTAGTAAGTGCCTCAGCAGGATATTTTAATCCTTTTGCCTCTGCATACTAATCACCGAATCAGATAATCTCCTTCTCAGATGAACTCCATGGCCCTTCCTGCCCGTTTCCCTAGAAGTTGCTCTATCTCTTTAAACTCTTCTTGTCAGTAAGTATCTGGCTTGTTAGCAACTGGATTTTACAAGAGCTGCATGAAGCTGGAAAATAACTAATTCCCACTGCATATTCATCAGTGCGGTTTTATTTAAAAACAAATGAATGGCATCAAATCATCATGTTTCCCAGAATCACAGAATTAAATTACATACCATGTTTCAATTTCGACAACAAGACCAAAAAAAAAAAAAAAAGAGTTTGATTTGATCTATTACTTGGTCTACGACTGTACTCAAATAGCAGTGTTGCTCCGACTGCAATAGAAAAGCTATAGGTACATTGTATTTTAAAATGGCTCTTGGCATTTCAAAGGAATGGTCTTATTTAGTGGTGATGGAGTTCGGTCAGGACAGATGTAGGTGTACTTTAGAAGGACTAATATAGTCCATGATTGCATCAGAGGGGAGGGCTGCCTAGCGTCTTTTTTGAGTAAAAGTATTTGGAGGTACATGACCCTTCACAAACCAAACACATAAAAAATATGAAAGGATGCTCACAAAACAATCACTTTGTTTAAAAATGTTCAGCAGCTTGGGCTATGAGTACATGTTTAATGGCAGTTCTAACTCGGACTTTGGTTTTATTTGGACTTCATTCCAGAACTGTACCTCAAAACACGAGGGACAGTTTTAAAGCACACTCAGATGTTAAGCATCTAAGAGTCATTTAAAACGCCCCACACCTGGCCAAATTGTACAAAATATTTCTCAAGAGAAGGTATAAAGGGGTAATCTTCTATTATCATTGGCTTTGGAACATGTCACTTTTTTTCTCTCTGAGACACAGATTTTGTGCATTCTGGGTACAATAGGGCAAATACCAAACACCCTCCTTTCAGAATATACAGACGTTTCCAATGTCTTGAAGTTCCACCTGCAGGTCAGCCTTGGCCTTGAGCTTCTCATGTAGAATGCATGTTTCCTGCTCTCCGTAGTCTGTTTATTTGAGACCTATCGAACATATTGCCTGTGATGGATGTGGAATGGCGTCATGGATCAGGTTTTGAGTTTTCTCCAGTTACTGTGAAATGTGGTCTTGAGAAATCAGAATGGGCTTTACACGGAGAGAGCTTTGGATGTCAGCGTCTAATGGACAAGTTACTGAACTACTCTGCACTTCTCAACCACCACCTAAATATGCTGTTTGTGATGCTCAGATAAAGTAATACGATGAAAATATTTATAACAGCAAATATTTTATACTATTTAAAAATATTTATATCGAGATCTTGATTGTGCCACTTAATAGCTGCCCCGTTGAAGGGTGGTCATGGAACTTTTTAGATCTCAGTTTCTCTATCCATAAAATGAGGTCATAATAATGTATACCCATAGAATGGTTAAAATGAAAGTCACATCTTAGATGTGCAAAGTATACTTCGTTATGATACCTAGCACTTAATATGGGCTCACAATTTTATAATTAGACTATTGACAGTGTCTGTGTGTGATCTTGCCTTGTCTATTTGCTTGTTTACTTCTTATGGGAAGAGGTCATAAAATAGTTTCAAACAGGGTAAGATAGCAGGAGGAACACAGGGTTTTGCTGGGGAAAAGAGAATGTGTTTTCTGGCTCTCTTTTCCTAGGTAAGTGCCCTGCCTCCGGCATTATCATTATTACTAAAATGACCTTCCTAAGAAGTTACAATATAGGGTTTTCACACTGCCTTCGCATGGAGATACTCAACCAAATGTTTTTGTCAAAAGTTTTCTAGGCCCTTCATCTAACCAGTGTTTAAACCGGCATTTTCAGGAGATGAAGGGCTCTTGGAGCAGAACTTTTCATATAGGAAACCAATTAATTAGTGGCAGTTCTGGCTTCCGTCAGAGTAGTCAAGAATTTGTACATGATTGCATTTCTTTTTTTTAAAGATTTTATTTATTTTTATTTATTTTTAGAGAGGGAAGGGAGGGAGAAAGAGAGAGAGAGAGAAACATCAATATGCGGTTGCTGGGGGTTATGGCCTCCAACCCAGGCATGTGCCCTGACTGGGAATTGAACCTGGGACACTTTGGTTCCCAGCCCGCGCTCAATCCACTGAGCTACGCCAGCCAGGGCTGATTGCATTTCTAAGAAAGCATCCCTGTTGGCTCGTAGAACACTGCCTGCATGTCCCCAGAGTGGCCATTCTACTTGGGCCAGATGCCAGATGCGTCCCCTGTGTCCAAGGGAGGCTGCCCGCCTGCCCTTTTGGGTGACAAAGGCTGGAATCTCTGGGGTTTTGTCAGTTCTGAAAGTGCAGATTTTGCAGATCGTTGCTTTATTGACCTCAGGCCCATCCTTACTGTTTCTGCTTTTTTTAAAATAAATTAATTGGCTTTACCTTTGTCATATAAACCTAGCTTCAATCTCAGATTAACATGGAAATAAATATCACAGCAGCTAACAAACACTCAATAATATTTAGTTGACTAAGCGATTTATGAACTCTCCTAATTAACTGAGCCTCCTAATCTTGACACAGATGTAGGTCTAATACAGTGTACTTTACCTCTTTTGGTACTTTAAAAGTAGGTAACTGCTATACCAAATTTCTTCGAGTGACTTGCCCAGGTATTTTGGCATTATTGAGATGCTTAATGTAATTAACTAATTCTAAATGACATCAAACGACAGAGGCTTTATTCCTTCAGAAATCAGTGTTTACCACGTGTCAGGAACCTTGCTCAGTTCACTGCCAGGATTAATGTAGCTTCTGGAGTCAGAGCAGTGGCTTTAAATCTTCATCTGTAAATGCAGGTGATAGTGATAACAGTACCAAACTCACAGGTTGCTATCGTGAGTAAAGTGTAGATAAAAAGCAGTTAGAGTAGTGATGAGCATAGAGAGAAGTGTTTGGTACATGTTAGATATTACTTTTATTATTACCATAGCAATGGTAATAATATACAATACCATATTATATTATAATACACTATACTATCCCTTTAGTATACCATATTATAAAATATTCTATTTAAATGTATCTACATATGCTCATATACAGATATGTGTGCATACATAAAGATACGTGTATTTGTGCTACACAGTATTATACTATAATACTAATTGTCCCCACTTTATGGATAAAGCAGTTGAGGCATAGTGTAGTTAACACGCTTGCCAGTGCCACGAGGGATGTGTGGGTGGAGCCGGAAGTCAGGCCCAAGCAATTCACTGGCCCGATGCTCTGCACTTTTGCCTGGGCACCTGTAGTCAGAACTTCCAGAAGAAGAGTCTTCCCCAATAGACCCATGTTATAATTTGAAGAACTTAATAGAAGATATTTCCATTTGAATAAAGCCAAGTCATATTTTTAAAAGAATTGGAAAACAGACATTGGTAAGTAAGCTGGGAGTTAAAACTCTAAAGGCCCAAAGGGTTGGGAGGTAACTTAACACTAACGTGTGAAACAGGTGAGGTAGAACGATGGTGCCTGTGGTCCACCAGAGAGCAAAAACTTGAACCATGTTGCTCCTTATCATGTAGAGACGTGAGTACTCCACGACTAATTTCTCAGAAAGGGCCTGGCACCTATATATTTGTATGTAAACAGTCTGGTTGTCAAAACAGGAGTTACTGCAAAATACTTTAAGGCGTTGTAAAGTCTGTCTGAAGAAAGCAGTTCCACAGATTGAATTTGGCCGACCAGCCACCAGTGAGTGTGCCGTCGTCATGAAATACACTAGGAGACCATAGGCTCCTGAATGACAAATTTGTGGTAAATCGTTATATTACAACAAATACATTAGCTGCACTTCTAATGAGCTGAATGAGTTTTTATTCATTTTTTATTTGGTTAAGTTGATCAGGATAACATTGGTTCGTAAGATTACATAGGCTTCAAGTGTATATTTCCAGGACACATGATCTGTGTATTGCATTGTGTGCTCACCACCGAAAGTCAGATCATCTTCTAGTGAACAAAATGTGTTTGAACAGCATCTACCCATTAAGTTTCTTATACACGAGGAGCTGAACTTCCTGAAGAAATTCCACTCCGAGACTCGGAATTACTTGGGTAGTAGAATACATCGCAGTCAGCCTAGTACCTGGGGAAAAAAAAAAATCTGTAGCTGCAGCGGCTGTGAGTGCTCATACAGTCTTGCTTTTTCAAGTCCACACATGATGTTCCAGAGTAGGGCCCTTATCATGTATTTCCCATCTTCTTCCTCTCAAAATTCCCACCAGTCTTTGGTGCAATATGTTGTCTTGGTTTATTGAATGACTTGGAATGCTGTCATAAGTATCTCTCTAGTTGCAACCCTGATGAAAAGATTAATTCTTGCTTGGTCTTTTGTTTACTATCTCTAGTTGTTTGGAATCCTACTCCATCCTAAACAGACACCCCTGGGAGATAAGGGGATTGCCTTACCCCGCCCCCCCCCCCCCCCACAGACCTTGATCCTTTCTGGAGGCTAACAGTTGATCCCTAAGCACAAGATCACCCATCTCAATGCTGACCAAAGCAAACTGACTTGGCTTGGCACACTTAGAATATGCTTAATATGTTATAATTATTGCTATGACCATTTTTGTTTTTATAGTTGTCTGTGTGTAGTCTTGAGCTATCTACTGAAATGTAGACTTTTTTGTGCATAGGAGCTATAAAACTATTAAACCATATCATATAAAAAAAAAGCTCAGGATTTCACTGAAAAAAAAAAAAAGTAAGTGACTTTTCATGGTAAGTGCTCTGCCTCTATTTTGTCATTTGTAATACTTACCATGGTTTTCTCACTCAGAGGTTAAAATATGGAGATTTCTGTTTGTATTGAGAATGCTGGGAACTTTCGCTTCGTCTGATGGCAATCACCCCTAAGGTGTGCTCAGTGCTTTTCATGCCAATCATTTTCACTATTGTATTTTTCAGGCCCAACATTAGGTCCTCTGTGACACTTCTCTCCCAGAGGTTAAAACACGTGCGTGTTTTGCATCTCAAGCCGGAAGGTGCATAGCACTGTAAAAGGAAGGAAGTGGGATCGCACTGTCTGAAACTTGAAATGAAAACTAAACTAACGGGACCACAGGAAGCAGATCAAGTCCATAGCGCTCTATCTTACCATACCACACCTTCTAATTAATCTAACGTAATCCACTGAAAATGCTTCAGAGGACAGCTTAGAAAATGTAAAGGATGTGACAATATGTACAAAGCCTCTAATCCATTTTCAAAAGGGAAAGTGAAGTGATCATAGACCAAGATGGAAAACATTCTAATCATGGTATAAAACATCAATTTTCTTACCAGGACTATCAGTACCATAGCAGGAATGATGAATTGAATTCAATTTATTTTCACGTGCCATCTTGTATACCAAATACATGCAAATGTGAGGGACAAAATAATAAAATAGCATTTATTCTAGTACTTGGGAGAGAATATTTTCAACTCTCATGTGTCCCGGGGGAATGACCTGTGATGTCTCTCAATCGGCAACGTGGTAAAGTTTATCATGCCCTATTTTCTTCCATTTCACTTTTCCTTTGGCTTTCCACTCCCAATCACACAGAGTTTGTTACAAGAAAAGCAAGGTAATTCAAGGAGAGGAAGATGGCAATGCCAGGGGGAGTGATTACAGATCTCTTAGTTACGACTAGGGACTAAACACTGAGGATTCGAGCTCAATACTTAATTTATTGAAGGCTGACGGGAACATCAGGTGAAAACTGGTGCTTTGTGAGTGTCCAGACGGATCTCTGTGGGAAAGTACCCTAGTAAACTTATTTTCTAGTTTTTAAAGTATTGTCAGATCAAAGAGGGTAATGTAAATGCTTTTACCTCATTTGAATATCCAAGTTCAGAAGACAGAGCTGTCTGGTATCCTTCAAAGAATGATAAAAAAATCTCTTGTAATACCCTAGCCAGGTCAGTTGAGTTACTGATAGCCCATTGTGGGGATTTTTGCATTACTCCAGAGTGCACTGATAAATGTGAAGCTATCTTTCTGTTAAGTTGGTAACTGATTGACTATTTTCAATATCCCCTACCACCACCACCACAACCATTCTCTAAGCATGAGAATAAAAGGTCTCAGACCATTTGGGGCTCAATGACAACATTAAAACACAATCACTAAAGGACATAGTAAACCAATTTTATCAACACCTTTGTCTTGTGCTTACACATTAGGCGTGAGACATTTTAGCATCCATGTCCTTTATAAATATTGCCTTCACCTTGGATGTAATCATGATATTTCAGGGCATTTTTCCTTGAAGTCAAGTAGCTTGAAATTGCACAGGTATTGTCAGTACAGTCAAGGAAGGTAAAAATAGAAAATTGACCATTTTTATGCTTCAAAAACACCGCCTAGGAATCCTAAGCATAATAACTTTTTCCTCAAGACTCTTTCAAAAGAGTTTTCTAAATCAAGTCAGGTAGTTAAACATTTGCCATTGATTCCACGTACCCTAAAAATTTCTGTGTGTATAATACTGAACTCAAGTCTTGTGTCCGTAATTCTTCCTCTTAATGAATGCTCCAGCACTAACTATTGAAAAGCAATTTAGTTTTATGAAGCTCTAAGGATCAAGTCTCAGAAACCATTATTCATATGATGAACCACACGGGCTCTCCACACTGTCCCGAAGCGCTGTACAGAAATGATCTTTTGTATTTGCGCTAGTGCCACCTGATGTGATGCTATTTATTGTGAAAACAAATCTCAAAGCAATAAAAGGGTGGTGCTTTGAAATATACCTAGGTATATCCATGATTTTTAAAAATAGTTAAATAGCAATATCTCAGATGAAGTCTTTAGTGAATGAGGCTAGCAACATAAAGGCATTTAAACTGTTAGAAATACTTTTAAAATGGATTTCCTGAAGTTTTGAATAAGATTTAATTTCTTCAGTTTATTAACAAAGTTACTGATTTTGAAAAGTACCTAAGCCTAATCTTTTTTTCTTTTTAAGCCATATCTCATGAAATTTTCTTGAATTAAATCTGTGTTTATTTGACATAAACATAGAGAAAGATTGAAACATTTTAAACTCCATTATTAATTCATTTGGTAGCAATGGACTCTGCTCATCTTAAAGAGCCTCAAAAACACTCCACATTTAACGCCCAGAAAGATTTAGAATGTTAGCATTTATTAAAATTTATAGAGTAAAATACAGTGGGAGTGAATTACCCAGAATAACCTTCTCAGAATATATACATTGAGAATATAATTGGTATGCTTCTCATTTCTAGTAATTAGCCACTTTAAATGAGTACAAGGTGCATTTACATGGGATAGAAATATAATGGCCAGATTGCCTAAGCCAATTATATGGATATTGTACCTGACACGTGGTTTTACAATAAGAAAACACATTTGAAGTAAGATCTGTGCTGAAATACCTAAAATATAACCATAGTGTATATACAATGTCATATCATTATGAAAATTTAATGAGAAGTACAATGCAAAGGGGTGTATGGTTTTCAGGTTGAAGCACACCTTTATCTTAAATAGTCCATGTTTATCCTATTAACTTCATACTTCATTTTTCAAATAACCCTTTTGTATGTGTTTTCATGCTTGATATTAATCCACATATATGTATATAATATATATAATGCATATATATGTATGCATATATATATATATATATATATATATATATAGTGTGTACATATCTAGTCAGCATGTTAATTTGGAGATTAAAATTTTACAGGTCAAATTTTTAGTCTAGCTTAACCATTTCCAAAACATCATATAAGGTGGATAGTGAAATTGTATTTACCTGTTTAAAAAATCTCACAACATTAATCTAGTAATTTATAAAATTAGAAACTTCCTTAAACATCACTTATTTTAAGGATGAGACCATCAAGCTTAAGGAATTATTCAAACTTAAACAGCCTATTTCTGAACTCAGTCCCACAGCCCAAGTTATCTCTCCCCATCATAGGTCCCCCACAGGACCCCCCCCCCCCCACAGACACACAAAACTCTCTGCAATCTAACCAGTCATTTATAATGAGGCAATATTGCTATGTAACTGTGCTAAAAGGTGAACTCAACTAAAACTGTACCTCTGGTTGTAGCTCCACCCATATAAACGATGTTCTACATGTTCCTGAGTAATTAAAATGCATTAAAGTAAAATTAAAAGTTACATTAAAGCTCTGTAATAACTCAATTACAGTAATGAAATCTGATAAATAAGAAAAGAATACTTACTTCCCAGACTTACCACCTGGGGGTGACAATTAATTTGAGTCCAGTATAATTAATTTGTTGCATTAAATTTCTCATAAATGAGAATGTATCCAAACGTGCCCATCAAATACACACAAGTATCCACTTAGGAAATAAAATAAAATAATTATTTTTATTTCATGGGATTTTTTTTTTCTTTGACATTTTGAACAGTAGCATGTCTCAACTTCTTTTTTCTCTTTCAGGAAACTGCATTTTAGGTTTTGCTATGGCACATCTGTCTACCTATTTTTCTTTTATAGCTTATAAATGATCTTTCAACTTTGGCAAAAGTGTTCTTTCTTTCTTTTGCATTGACTGCTCACTTTGCCACTCCCCCCAGGCACTCTCCTGGGCACGTCTGAAGTTTTTTAACTTTCGGATCATTTTGTGTATTGATGTCAGAGGGAGACGATGGGGGTAAACAGGTGTTGTGTTTCCAGCTGCGCAGCTCAGCCTAGAGGCACTTAAGGTGGGGGCACTGAGATATTCAGAAAAGACATGTTAATATTGTTTTATAATGGCCCTTATATTTAATGTGTGTGAATCACACAACCCTTTAATAATGATTTTTCTTTTAGCTGCTTATTTCCTTTAGTAACATTTCAGGATGTCTAGAGAAGCAAAGCATAGCATTTAGACACTTTCCTGTTTGTACATTATTAATGTTTTCAAGACCCCCGATGGAGGAGTTTAAGAAAATTGAATCCATATTTACTTGACCAGATGTTTTACAAATATTATCTCACTGAAAACTTTTATAAGTATACCATAATGGCAGAAAAATAGTACCGAGAGGTTATACTATATTAAGTCTCTTTGGCAACTGCAATACTTGCCTGCAAATAAAAAGGTGCATTTTGGTTCACTGTGCAAACACAGTTCTCTCCTTCCAATCTCCAGGTGGAAGTGAAAACGCAACAGCCTTCTGCTCCCTCCCTTTTCAATATCACCCTGTCTTTCTCTCCTTCCCTCTGCTTCAGGCTTCACCTTTTAAGATTAAACTAATATATATTTAATGTCAACTGTAATTGAAAAATTAAAAAAAAATTAAGTGCTTTTTCATTTAGACTAGATTTTTACCTTCGACTGTACTCTCTCGTGTAGGAGAAACCCTTATTCACTTTGTAGACTTTATCTTCTGCATAAGCCTTGTGCCTTAGATTAGTTGTGTAAATATTTGACACCGTCTTCGCTCCTCTTGGCGTTTCACAGCTGGGAATCTCCTGTATCTGTTTAGCTTCCTGCCGGACGATACTGAACAGGTGTTGTCTAATGAAAAGCTTTGATAGTTACAAACTTTATTGTGGAAATGCCTTGTTTACGTCATTCTTTCTAAATTTTTTTATTACTTCAAGCCCTGTCTACTTCTCACTTCTGCTGAAGTACTTTTCTCACTTTTTACTTTTTATTAAATTTATTGGGGGTGACATTGGTTAATGAGCTTATATAGGCTTCAAGTATCAGTTTCTCTAATACATCATCTGTATGTTTCATTGTGTGCCCACCACCTGAAGTCAAATCTCCTTCCGTCACCATACACTTGACCCCCCTCCACCTCTCACTACCCCGCACCCCCTTTGTCACAATTGTCCTTTCTGGGTGCAATTTCCCTACATCACACCTCCTTGAGATGTCTTTTCTTCAATTATTCAACTTACTGCACTGCAATCTTCATATAAAACCTCAGGCTAGAAGTCAAAGGGTGTTTAACTCCTCATGGGCATAATACACTGCCCTCATAAAAGACTTGAAGTGTCATTGAGTTCAATGTTGTACTTTCACCTAGTATTTGCTCTTATCCTTTGAACATCTTGCAAGTCCTTTGTAGTAGTCCTGCGTGCTTCCCAAAAGCCACAGCCACCCTCTGCTCCCTGCATGTCCTCAATGGTAGTGCCCGCCCTGGCTCTGCATCACCTTCCGCTCAGCTCTCTGATGGACTCTTCTCATTATGTGCAGTGACAGAGAGTTGAAGAAACTGATTTCGGTCCCCCAAAAGATCTATTTAATTGATTAGTTCTTCTCCTTCTCCTCCTCACCTGCCTCCTCCTTCTTTTTGACAAAGTCCATCCAGTTCACCATGTTATTGTTCCTCATTAACCTAAATAAAACCGTTTGACATTCTAAGCTAAAGTTAGAAAATCAGATGAGACAGGGATTTATCTCTGAATCTTTTCTTCCTTGAGGAACAGCTGCTGCTGCTTGTTTCTGAGGCAAGTCCTGAGCTGTATATATCACAGTTTCCTAATCTGTGGGTATTGGAGTTGTGTGTTACTGGGAGTCTATGGGGTTTTGGAAATGGAGCTGACATGACCTCCGGAGAATGCATCCAGCAGTCTGTTGAACACTGTGCAATGAAAGTTTTCTGAAGTGTAAAATTGCTCTCAACCCTCTCCCAGTTTAGCAACTCTGTGTAACACAAAGAGAAATGATTGACTCAGTCAAACTAGAACTTTTCAGGCAAACCACTTTTTTTTTGCCCTTGGGCAATCACTTTTTTCCCCTATTTGGTAATTAAACATCAAATATCACAAAAATGGGTTATTCCCTCAATAATTCTCTTTTGATAATTCATTTGCAGGACGCCCCTTTCCTAAGCATTGTAAATGATGATCACAATACTGTAACTTATAGATATGGAGACTTATATCAGGAACTGCCTCACTCATATATGGGGACTTATATCAGGAACTGCCTCACTCTCCCGGTTCAATACAAGATATCAAAGGCACAGCCTCGAGTTCCCAAAATGGTCACACATTAGACTTGTTTACAATTCACCATTTCCTTTGAATGCCTCCCTCTCCCCACCCCCACCTTATACCTTTATTAGCTCCAGATCTTTATTCGCAGAGCTTTCTCCCGCCTGGACTATCTGTAGTCTTTCCCTTTGCCATCTAGTTTTTACCTATCCTCCTTTTGCAGGTAAGTTCTAAAACAATCACCATCTAGTTAGGACAGAATCTCTGGCTGGACCCCAGGAGGTCACCTCAGTGGGCTCAGGACACATTGTTCACTCCAGAATGGCCGAATGGCTGATTGAATTAGGAGCCACACTCCTGTCGTTGTAAGAGACTCTATTACATTTTCTGAAATGTCCAATAAGGCAAATCTCAGCAGTGATTTGTTTTAAGCAGCTCTATATCACCTTCACCAACCCCAGCAAGAATGGATGCACAGTGTACGCAGCTGGTATCAATGCAGTTGATGAGGGGTCTGAATCAAGACTCCCAGTTAAAATTGTTTGAGTGCAGAGCATTGCCGAAGCATAGAGGAAGGAGGTGGGTTTGCAGGTCAAGATGATATGAGACCAATTTTAAATGGTGAAGAAAAGGAAGGGAGGCTGACTACCTTCCAGTACTTCCATAAAAAGCCTTGTGTCTTTCCTAGAGTTTATTCTTATCATCCCTAGTGCTGCTGTCTCAAAGGTAAAACTTAGGAGGAAATACATTTGGGGTCAAATAATGGTATTAGGAGATTGTTAGTGGATGAAAAGCTGAGATCTGGGCAGCCAGTCTGAAGTATATTTATAGAACCTGGTCACTGAGTGACTCAATAAATATGTGAATTATGAATTGATCCTTAATTTGCTCCATAACCCCAGTACATTTTCTATTCAAATATGGGGCAGCCACAGATTCAGTAAAAAGACATGACTAATAGGAGGCAAAGAAAATGTGACACCCAAATGCCAATTTTTTTTCTAGGACATTATAGTAAAATATTTTCTCAACTAGAAAACAGTGGCAATAATTCATAATTCATGAGATCCAAAAGATTAGGGCCATGAAAGTGCTTTCCTTATACTCATAGAGTATGTTATAAGTATATGTTACCATTGCTCCCCCAAACACCCAGGTCTAAAGTAGCTTTTGTTCTGGTTATATTTGTCTAGGTTTTTCCCATTCCTATTGTTCTATACCTACCCATTCCATCTCTCTTACGTAGAATGCCACCTTATGTTTCACTGAATCATCCAGAAATCCTTCTTGGCACTGATGATATGCTGTTAAGTAAGAAAGGCAACATTCCAATTCTCATGGATTTATATTATAGATCTCGGATCCCCTTTGTCACATGAAGGACAATTTTCAAACTTGCAATGAAATACCCGGAACACCAGGTAGCTGTTTTAGTCAGCTACGAGCCTGTATTTACATTATGTAATTAGTATGAACGGAATTTAGGATGTCTCAGGTTTCATTTATTTATCTATTCATGCTTATACACATTCAGCCATCAATCCCTTATTTTACTATTAACATGCTTTTCTATTAACACCAACCTGTAGTTTCTACACATGTCATGGCCTCACTTAGGTCTCACTCATCTTTTCAGACCTCACTGATCATTGCTTCTTTAAAATTTCTACGAAATGTGCTATTGCTTCTCATGCATTAATCTTGTCTTTTGTATTGTGGCCAGAAAGATGAAATAAGAAGGATGTTGTGGGTTTAAGTGGAATGGAGAATCGGAGCTGAAATCCCATGAGCTATATGGGGCTAGTGAATTAATCTCTCCAAGTCTCAGTTTTCTCATGTGTAGGTGATGAAATATTAATATGACATACTGTTTTTTCCAGGCTTTAATAAAAACAATTTGTAACAAAGAACCCAGCATAGGGTGGTGATCATAGCAAATGTTTAAAACTTTAATTCTTCTTTATCAATCATCTGTGTCTCTCTTTTAGGTCTTTCAAGATGAGAATAACATAATAAAAAATGTATACAGGTGGAATTTGAAAAATCAAAAGTTAATGAGTATTTTACATATCAGAGCAGTGACTCTCAAACTTTGGAATGTATAAATTTAGCCAGTAATATTGCTAAACTGAAGACCGCTGAGGCTCCTGGCCCGGGAGAGGTGCTTTGGAATAGGGCTGAGGATTAACAAGTGGCTCCATGTGATTTGGTTGGTTGGCATCATCAGCATATAACATTTTCAGAAATGCTGCTCAAGTATAATTCCCAAGTTAGTCACTATATCACTGCCAAAAGCATAAAACAGTAGCTAACTGCAAGTTGCACACAATAACATCTCCTTATCGTTGCCCTGTAATAAAACCTATGAATGACAAATAATGGATTCCCCCGGTCACCTCTCTCTCTCTCTCTCTCTCTCTCTCTCTCTCTCTCTCACACACACACACACACACACAAATCATTCTCATACACTACTAATTAAACCCCATAACATTTTTATTTCACAGCCATGTTCTCCACTGAGGAATAGGGTTATCAAGAAAAAACTGATTTGTCCCGGCTGGTGTAGCTCAGTAGATTGAGCATGTGCTGAGAACCAAAGTGTCGCAGGTTCGATTCCCAGTCAGGGTACATGCCTGGGTTGCAGGCCATGACCCCCAGCAACCACACGTCGATATTTCTCTCTCTCTCTTTCTTCCTCCCTTCCCTCTCTAAAAAATAAATAAATAAAGTCTTTTAAAAAATTGTTTAAGCCCTGGCTGGCGTAGCTCAGTGGATTGAGCGTGGGCTGGGAACCAAAGTGTCCCAGGTTCAATTCCCAGCCAGGGTACATTCCTGGGTTGCAGGCCATAACCCCCAGCAACCACACATTAATGTCTCTTTCTCTCTCTCTCTCTCTCCCCACCCTTCTCTCCCTAAAAAATAAATAAAATCTTTAAAAAAATTGTTTAAAAAAGAAAGAAAAAAACTGATTTGACAGTGGATGATTCTATGGTCTAGCAATGGAATCCTCCAAGCATATGGCATGTTTCAAAATGAATTAGCTTCGGGCAATAATCACTTTATTTTTATTTGGTGTTCCAGATTGTCTATTTTAATTCTAAAAGTCAATGAACAGTCTCCTCTCCAAAATTGAAATAAAAGAGGAACTAAAGGAAGATACAAGACTGCATCACCTATTGCATCTTTTGAGAGGGTGAATGGACTTTTTTTTTGCATGACTTTTATTATTTTTGGGAAATAGTCAGGAAACTATACTTTTCAATTGTAATAAACCTCCCAATAAAAGTATTTGATAACCCAATGTCATAGGTATCAGCTCTGTAGGTAGTAAGTACAGCATAAGCTCCTCATTTCATGGAGCTTGCAATCTGGAGAAAGGTACAAATTGAAACCAGTAACTACAAACTTCTACAAATACTTCATGGCCTTCCTCTTCTCTATGACCTAGTAACAAAGGAACATCATCGATCTGATTCATTGCAGAATGTAGCATTATAAGCCAAGATGTAATTTCTTTCCATTAAAGAAAAAAAAATATATATATATACTTTTTAGCTTTGCCTCTGTGTCAGGTGTTGAGAGATGAAGACATGCAAAGCCTGGCCCCTGTCCTTAAGGAGTTCACCGTCTAGTGGTGAAAAGAAACCATCAGAGCACAGTGCTGTCAGTGTTGTGATAGAGATCCATACATGAAACAAATGTATGTCTTGCTTTTAAAACCCACAAGTATTCCACTGCACCTGAGTAGCAAACATAGCGCAGACTATTCCTTTGTGAATGCTACACAAACAAAGACATTTGACCTTCTGTCTGCGACAAGAATATCAATAGCAGAACCTTTTTTTCTCTTTGGAGCTGGTACTATTTCTCTGTGCCCAGCTGCTGCAGGTCAGGCCGGCACCGCCCCCCGCTGTCTGAGGGCGCTCTCCACCTGGCCTTGCCGTGCCCTACTCCCTGCCGGGGTGGGGAGGGCCTCCCTGTCCCACCCGCGTGTCCAGTTTTATATCCACATAGGAGTGGAATCATAGGGTTCTTGACGCTTTCTCTCTGACTCATTTCACTTAGCATTTTATTCCCCTGATCCATCCATGTTGTCTCAAAAGGTTATATTTCATCTCTTATGCTTAAGTGGAATGGAAAATAGAATGAAGGTTCCTCAAACAACTAAAAATAGAGTCACCATGTGGCCCAGGAATTCCTTTCTGGATATCTACCCCCAAAATGTAAAAACATTTATTTACAAACATATCTACACCCTTATGTTCACAATAGATGATTGAATAAAGAAAACGTTGATATATGTATATATTTTTTTCAAGTTTGCTTTTTTAATTTAAATTCCCTAGGACTTGGAGAGCACATGTGGGCAGAAACCAGTCTCCGAGACACTGCCAAACTACCTTCTGTCTTTCATAAATGGAACATTGCTGGGAGTCCAACACCTGTTCTCCCTGGATTTACTTTCCTTACGGATAACTACTTTCCTAAGGATAACTACTTTCCTAAGGATAACTTGCTCCCTCTCTCAAAATAGACTATTTTCAGACCCGCCACGTCAGACCTCTGTACATGCGCAGATACACTTGAATCCGCAGATGAGTAAGCCGAGGTTTGGGCCGGGACTTATCCTTTGTCCAATACACAACAAACTCATTCATCTTCCAGCAAACTAGTCCAACTATCCAGCCCAAATCTTCATGATTTGGCCTTTACACCACTATTCCTCTCTTTGCCTCCAAAAGAAAAGTGAGGCCCATTTCAAGTATGACCAAGGGTGCTTTCAACCAGACAATCTCTGTGCTTTGAGAAACAAACTAACAAAGCCATGCAGCACTTTGTATGGTTTGGGGACGCACATCTCAACAAGCAGTGCAGCTTCAGAAAGATGCCAGGCACCAGGCAGTGAGTCCCCGTAAAGGTGGTGGCAGAAGAGAAATAGCTTTATATTTCCTCCCTACAATGATACTTTCATTTTTTCTTGACAGGTTTCTTGACTTTGTCAGCTTGTGGAGGTGGAGATTTGAGAAGCCTGCATTAAAAATAAACAGTTGCTTTTGTTCAGTATTACAATTTTCATCACAAACAAATGTATTCCACTTTTGGATGTCACCCTGACACAGATCCATCTTTTTTTTTTAAGATTTTATTTCTTTATTTTTAGAGAGGGAAGGGAGGGAGAAAGAGAGAGAGAGAGAGAGAGAGAGAGAGAGAGAAACATCAATGTGCGGTTGCTGGGGGCCGTGGCCTGCAACCCAGGCATGTGCCCTGACTGGGAATCGAACCTGCAACACTTTGATTCACAGCCCGCGCTCAATCCACTGAGCTACGCCAGCCAGGGCTGACACAGATCCATCTTATCGCACAGCAGTTTGTCACCTGCTGTCACCTTTGTTATTCTCGCCTGGCTTCTAGGTCATTCTTTGCGGGCCTGGTTCTCTCTGTGGTGGTACCTGGAGTGACAATGACCACAAAAGACAACTTAGCATTCCCTGTCCAAGAACACAGTAGCTTCGCCCTGGGGAAATGGAGTGAGACAGCGTGGTTGCTAGTTTACACAGAACAGTAGTTCTCAGAGGCTCCTCTGTGCCACCAGCTGTGGGAACTCCTAGGTGTTTGTTAGAAATGCAGATTCTCAACTCCAGACCCAGAGTGACTTCCTCTGGAGGCAGTGCCCAGGAGTCTGAGCTTTAACAAGCCACCTGGATAACTCTGCCACACAAGAAAATGTGAGAACAGCAAGCAAAAAAAAATATATAACTCACATCTTTCCCTCTTGGCTCCTTTCCTGCCCTTATGTCACCCCCAGCGCCTCCTTTTTCACTCAGTATCAGTCATACTTGTTCATTGGATGTACACCTTAGTTTATTATCTTCGTCATTACGCCTCATTGACATCTGATTATAATCAGTAGTATCACTAAGGGGTTTTATTTCTCCAAGAGACAGGGGATGAAACTGTCTCATCAGATGGCCCCTGGAGCCCTTTCCTTCGGCCATCCGACAGACCACGTTGAGCCCTGCTTCTGTTTGCTGATTGCGTGTGATCACCTTTCACTGTGGATCTTTCCTCCCTTTGCTTGGTAGTTTTTATATAAAAGTAATAACTGTATGGCTTTCTCTCAATTCTCTGCTTCTATCTTATACTACTTATATCATGAGACATATATATATATCTATACTTTATAGGCAAAGACACAATGAACAGAATAGACACAACACACAAAAATTAGTAAACAGAGTAAAACTCAGTATGATAAAGTTGTTTTATGTAGGGTTTTTATTATTTGTGTCTTGTTTTTCTTTTGATTGATTGTCATACTTGCTCATTCACACATCATAATTTCTACTGTAATTACCTCTACCTTAGACACATATTTTAACTCCTACTAACATTTCCCTCAATGTTAATGAGTCTTACTTCTACAAGAGACTGACAATATGTCTGTCAATCTATCTGTTGTAAGTGAAGCAATATTTTTTGACTATTTTTATATATTTTTCATACTACTAGGCTACTTGTGGATTAAAGGGCATAATTTAACATCACACCATTATTCATGGTTTTACTAGAATGTCTTAATTTCATGTTACTTCCCTTTGATTCGCTATACTATCACCAAAGGACAAAGACAAATAAAATTGCATGCTGTAAAATTACTCTGGTCTCAGAAGTCTGGGTTTTCACTTGGTTCCATCCAATCTAAAAAGCTCTTGACTTTGTGAACATTTCCCTCATACCTCAGCTATGAGGAAGATAATTTCAGGGAGCAGCCTCTGCTATGCTGTTGAATCGCCACTTCTGCTTCCACAAATGATGTTAATAATGCCTTATTTTCACCATAGATGGAAAGCCACTAGAGTGTACTAGTGCAAAGGTTGGGTTCTAGAATAGTACTGCCTGAACAAAAATTGCCATCTCTAAGATATAGTGGTTGTATAGTCTCAGGCAAGTTACCTAACCTTGTACCACCTCAGTGTCTTTGTTTATAGAACAAGGATAATAAGAGTCACTGCCTTGCAGAACTGCTGTGAGCATTAAATGAGTTAATGTATGCAACACATCTGGTGCATGGTGAGCATCTCCTAACTGCTAGCCATGATTAAATTTCACAAGGTAAATAAGTGTATCATTACACTGGAATCATTCGTGTTTGTTCTGATGCCTTAGGCTGAATGGAGAAGTGGTGGTAGTGATCCCCTCATATTTAATTATATATGTTTAGTAATTAGGCACCATAACTGGTGACTGATGCTGCGTGAGTCATTCCATGACATCTCTGGGTTCTTTTGAACCAGATACCTTTCGCTCTGGGGAGGTATTCTGTTTTGCAGTGTTGTACTTCAAGTATGGCTGAATTCCTGTATCCCATGCTAGAAATGTTTTATTGGACACATTTGGCTTGGGTCAAGGCTCATAATCCTAGTATTAAAGCTCTCCAAATATATGTTCTTTCCAGTTTAGGGTACAGTTTAGTGGGCAAGAAATCAGCCAGTACCTTCTTGGGGAAACACAACTGTGGAAAAGGCAACTAATCATAAACCATTCCAAGTCCAGGGTTATCACAGGACTGCTCAAACCCACCAAACATACGAAATAATTGTGGACTGTTTGCAGCTTCAGCGATTTATCAGGGATTGTTTCATTTGAATGACATTTTGGAGAATATTACCATTTTATAACTATATTGGCATATTTTGCGGGTGATGTATAGCAGTGGCCATATATTTTAGGTGTGCACACTAAGACCCCAGATATTGCAACATCCTGTATGGTCTCAGCTGTACCAGCCGTGCTTAAATGTAATGTCCATACAACATAAACTGTGTTGACATGAACTCTTTCATGTTTCACATTGGTTAAATCCATTTTATTTCAGGCTGTCAAATTGCACTTACTGTTTTCCTGGGACCCAAATCAATTAAGGAAGGTTTAATTAGTCATATTAAATAAATGAATCTTGTCTCCTAAAATATTTACTTCAGTATAAATAATATACCATGTAGGGTGAAGGAACGAGTAGAAATAGACATTCAGGGAAGAGAAAAAGTGTATCTTTATCCTAGACACCTTCAGAGCAACTGTACAATCTTTGATAATAAAGTGTAATTAAATAAATATACAAACTTTTAACAGCTGTACAGCTGATTAATTTTTAATTCATTTAAATTTCATTTGGAGTAAGTATGTGTAGGCAAATAATATCCAAGCAGAAAAATCTGAGGTTGGCTCTCATGAACACTTCTTGGACTAAAGTCAACCAGTTCGCTGTCTGTTCCAATTCCAAATGATGTTTTCTCACTTATAAAAAACACTGTGTTTCATACTGATGGCAGGATAAAAATGATAATTAACAGAGAGAAAGTGAACTAGTTTTATATGAATTTTTTGCTTTTATGAATTCATCTATTTTACAAATCTACCATGAAGACTAGTCAATATCAGTTTCTAGAGTGCTAATTAACAACTTTTAGACCTGTGAAACTTACAGAGTTCTAACCCACATATTTCCATCTAATTGTCACAAAAATTCTGGGTAGTGAAGTTCATTCTTTTTAAGATTTTATTTCTTTATTTTTAGAGAGGGAAGGGAGGGAGAAAGAGAGAGAGAGAGAAACATCAATGTGCAGTTGCTGGGGGCTGTGTCCTGCAACCCAGGCATATGCCCTGACTGGGAATCGAACCTGGGACACTTTGGTTCGCAGCCCACGCTCAATTCACTGAGCTACGCCAGCCAGGGCTGAAGTCCATTTTTTACATTAACTTTTTGGAGACAATATTATACCCATGTTAAGTATACACTTTTGTGAGTTTTGACAAATTTGCATACCCACGTGACCATAACTAAAATTAAGTTACATAAATTTCCAACATGTAAACATTTGCCTGTGTCCCTTTCCAGGCAAACGGTTCTCACTCTCGATCTAGAAAACCACTGATTAGCTTTCTGTTACTCTTGCCTTTTGTAGAATGCATACAAACTGGGTCATAAATGGTTTTACCTCTGGCTTTCTGTTTGTTTGTTTGTTTCACATATTTTTCAATTCCTTTATGTTGCTGCATGAATCCATAGTTTGTTCTTATTGCTAAATGGTACTGTATAGATAGATCACAGTGTGTTTATCCACTTACCAAGTAATTGATATTTTGGCTACTATGAATAAAGATACTACAAACATTCATGTGCAAGTCTTTTCACGGATATGCCCTTGAATGTTAAGACCTAAAGCCATAAACTTCTTAAAAGAAAAGGTAGAAGGTGTCCTGATGTCAGTGTTAGTGATGGTTTTGTGAACCTAACTTCAAAAAAAAAAAGGAAGAGAAAAGCAAAAATAAACAGATGAGGCCACATCAAACTAAAAAGCTTTGCACAGTAAAGGAAACCAACATCAAAATGAAAGGGCAACCTACCAAGTAGGAGAATGTATTGACAAATTATGTATTCTATAAGGAGTTCACATCCAAAATATGTACGGAACTCATACAACGCAATGACAAATAAACAATTCAACATCAAAAAATGGGCAGAAGAAATTTAAAAACTTTTCTTTTTCAAGAGACATACAGATGGTCAATGAACATAGGAAAAAGCACTGAACCTCACTAATCATCAGGAAAATGCAAATGAAAGCCACAAGGGGATATTCCCTCATACCTGTCAGAATAGCTGTTATCAATAAATTAACAAATAGCAAGTGTTGGCCAGACGTGGAGAAAAGGGAACCTCATGTGTTGCTGGTGAGTGAGACTGCAAATTGGTGTGGCCATTATGCAAAACAGTATGGAGATTTCTTAAAAGGCTATAATAATTCTACCATATGACCCAACTATTCCACTTCTGAGTATTTATCCAAAGAAAATGAAAAACCTAATTTGAAAAGATATATTCACCTCTGTGTAAAGGTAGCATTCGTTACATTAACCAAGAAGGAAAACAATCTATCTTTCCATCATAGATGAATGGATAAAGAAGATGTGGTGAATATATAAAATGGATACTACTCACCCATAAAAACAATAAGAAAATAGAATCTAGCCATTTGAGACAACATGTTTGGTCCTTGAGGCTAAAATGCTAAGTAAAATAAGTCAGAAAGAAAAAGACATACCATATGATTTCGCTTATATGTGAAATTTAAAACAAACAAACAACCAACCAAACCAAACATATAGATACAGAGAACTGATGGATGATTACCAGAGGGGAAGGCAGTTGAGAAGGTGAGCACAGGGGGTGAAAGGGGTGGTGATGGGTAGTAACTAGGCTTCTGGAGATGATCACTCTGTAGCGCATACAGATGTTGAATTATAATGTTGTGTATCTGAAACATAACAAACACCTTAATTCTATGTTTTCTGAGTCCATGCTTGTTGATATTTTCACTATATTAGATTGCTTCTCATTTGATGCCTTCCCCACATGGCTGTCTTTAGAAGAAGGTGTATGTCAATATATATACTTGGATAGATTTTTCCACTTCAAAGTAAAATTTTATAGCATTTAACATTATTTCAGCTGCTTTCAAACTCACGCTGAGGTGCTGGTACAAATGAGACCTCTGATATTAAGCCTGACTAAGCACTACAATTTCCCGGGTAGGTAATTACGATCTGATGCAGTTTCAAGCCTGGCTGTTGCTGCCACTGTTGTCGTCGAGCCCTGTAAGACTCCAGTAGCAAACGGCACTGTATCTATATCTACACATTAATTACATGCACCATATTCTAAAAAGAAATTTTAATGTCTTTTTTGTACAAAGTTTACATTTTTTAAATACAAAGGGAAGAAACTTCATCTCTGTCCCAACCCCTTGTCTTCAGACGCAGGCTCTAACTCCAGAGCTCAGTGATGACTCTGGAAGGGAAAGGGCATGCAATCAGGAAACAAAAGGCTTGGCTTGACTTCACTTCCCGACCTAGTTCTGCTTGTGGTCATAGTACTCTTCTCTTCCTTTTCTTGGCAAGTGTTTTCTGCCTTGATATTTTCCAGGTCTTCTTAGGCTGGGTTCCCTAGGGTGCTGTCTTAGTTGGGAATTCCTCTGCCTGCCTCCTTAAGCTGATGTTCTCAGAGAAACGGAGAAGCAAGTACAGGATTCAGAATAGGGAAAATGGAAGGAGGCACACGCAAACCTGGAATGTAAATTGAACCTCAGCATCTGTCATATCTTGAGTCAAGAAAACAAGCCTTGGACCTGGCCGGGTAGCTTAGTCAGTTAGAACACCATCCTGATACTCCAAGGTTATGGGTTCGATCCCTGGTCAGAGCTCATAACAGAATCAACCAATGAATGCATAAATAAATGGAACAACAATAGGGTTTGTCCCTCTCTCCCTCCCTTTCTCTCAAAGTTTTATATGTGGGCACTTTCTATATATCTCATCTAATAAAAAGATGAAGAAAACACAAACACATAATAAACACAAATATCAAAATAGTAGTTCCTCCAGAGGGAAGGGAGTTTAGGGCAAAAGAGAAGATACATATATGGAGACTCCTCAAACTATACCAAGATGCTATATAGTTATTTTACATATTAAATATTATATTAAACTACAAATATTTTAAAATTTAATTAATTTGGCTAGGAGTTTGGACCAATATGTGTAAGTTCTATAAGTTCATCTGTTTTAACTCCCACGTTTAGTTAGATGGTTTTCAAATTCCGCATTATCAATGAGACAAGTTATAAATCTCAGAGAAGGTGTATTACTTTTCCAACCACAAGGTGCATGATGATGATGATGGCAATAGCTACCATTATTGAACACTTTGTTTCATTTGAATGTCCTGATACCGCCTTGCACTAACTTAAGCATGTATTCTCATTGCCCCTATTGGGCAGAAGTGACACTGAGGCACAAACATTAATGTTTCGTGAGACAGAGAAAGTAAGTGACAAAGCCAGTGTACAAAGCTAATAGGTGCAGCTCCACTCCCCTGCTCTTAACTACTGTGCTGTAATGAATTCATGCAAACTGAGTAGGTGAGTGTGTGTGTATTCCACATGAATGTAACCCTTCTAAATGGGCACCAGACTGCAGTCTAGAAGAACTGATTTGTAACCTTAGTTCTGTTCATTGTAGCTGACCATTCCTCTGAAAGTCACTGACCTTACCTGGAATTTAATTTCCCAATTTAAAAAAATTGGAATAATTCTCTTTTATCATGACCGTCTCATAGGATTCTTTGAAAGACCAAAGTAATTACATGTGTATTAGCATTTATGAAATGTAAAAAGCTAGAGACATAAACTAGCATCATGATAGTAATTATCCCCTGGTGCACAATTTTATTTGACTTATGTACATATGCAACATACATGCATCTGAAAGCTATACTCTCGTGATGTTAATCAACCCTACCTACAGAGCATCTTCTGATAGTTCGGATATAGTAATTATATTAACATAGCATATAAACAATAGGCTTGTTGAGAAATAAAATTATTAATAATCATATTTCTTGATTTTCTTCACTATGTATTTCACTTTCAAGGTATTTTAGCGCTTTCTAAATACCATTACAGCAGTTTTAACTCTCGTAGATTGCACCTCCTGAATTAACTTCAGAATTAGAACTTTTTTCTTGATAATATACAGGTTGAATTGTGATGGATTCTAAGAGAAAATGCATTAGTCTATGGAAAATTATTCTCAGGCTAGATAGAGTGTGTCTTTCTTTTCCCAAGCAGAGTTGATTTCATTCAATATAGCATATCTCAGTGCTTTTAAAATCCAGGGGGAAATTATTTTTTAAATTACTTAGGAGAAAAATGTAGCACTGCTTGACATCAAGGATTAACTGCCTCTACATAAGTTAATTTATTTTTAAAATGTAAAATATCAGCATGCTGATTTTGGCCTCTGACTTTATAGCTCAAATGTTACAAGTATACTTTGTGACCGTTATGCAAAAGATGACCCATAAGCTGAGAATATGAATGAAACAATTAATTTCTTTATCTGATTATCTAGAAATTCCTATATTTTATTTTTTTATTAAAGTTTTTTTTCACTTATTTTTAGACAGAAGGGAAGGGAAGGAGAAGGAGAGGGAGAGAAACTTCATTGTATGGTTTCCTCTCACACACCTCCTACCAGGGACCTGACCCGCAACCCAGGCATGTGGGGATTGAACTGGTGACCCTTTGGTTCACAGGCCCATGCTCAATCCACTGAGCCTCACCAGCCGGGGCTAGCAATCCTTATATTTTAAATATTATATTCTAAGAAAGTCAAACTATTTCCTAGAGGAACACTAAATAATAAAAGTCATATGTTTGAATATCAATTGAAAACGGATACATAGAGTCCCTTCTATGTGGAAGAAATTGTACCGGACACAGTAGGAAAAAAGACGTAAGACAAAGCTCCTCTTCTTCGAAGGTTCACAGCCTAGACTGGAGAATCAAGCTCAAACAAGGCAGGCCATGCTATGTGTCAAAGAGTTAAAATGCTCTAGCCTGACAGATAGACAGCATAACTCTAGCTGAATAGATTAGATACATAAAGGAAGAACCATTTATTCAAACACATGTAATCTGTGTTTGTTTCGCCTAAACATGTATATGAGCCATATGGACAGCAAGTTTGTGTTAGCAAAATCCTGGTGTGTTTGCAAAATTATCTGGCTTCTCACCCTCATAAAAATAGAATTCATCTGTGTATTCATGGGTAAAATAAGTAGTTTAAACTAGATGATTATTCTATCTTCCAGCCCTTACATTCTTTAAAAATTAAACATTTTTATACATTTGACATGAGTTATTTACCCAGGTGGACAATTAAAAGAACTTCTCACTTCTTATTTCTAACATATAACTTAAAAATGCCAGTCTTATTTTTTACCTTAAAAATTTGGATAATTATGTACCATGTATATTAAGGTTAATCATTTATCTCTGGAAAAAATCATTAGTGCATAAAGACATGCTGTGATTATCATAACACAATTGAGGTCATTAACAGGGACTAATATATGGGCAATTACCCTGATTTGTATTTTGTGGTAATTGTTGGTATTACAAAGAAATAATACAAACATGCATTTACATGGCCTTTTATAGAGGAAACCGCTAAATAAAGTTCAGTTTAATAAATGACTTGCCTAAGGGCAACCAGATAATAAATGCCACAGTCATGACCGAGAAGTCATTGTTCTGATCCGACTGCCATGCTCTTTCCTCTTCCCTATGCTATGGCTTCATTTGTATTCATGAAATAAGTCTGAAAACAAACTCAATCATACATTAGTTTCTCAGAAACTAATATAGACCTTTCACAAAAATATCACCATCGCCCTTGTCATTATAACTACCAAGTAACAAGTATTTAACACACATCCATTATGTGGCACTCAACTGGGAAGAAGAATTAGAAAACAGCACCTCTAAAAGAATGCAAGTTTTCATGAAATTTAAGGGAAATGAGGGGACTGGGAGAAGCTTATAGAAATAAGAAGATTGTCCCCCACAAAATATATGTAGTCTGCCCAGAAAAAGCCCAGCCACTGTTAATACAACAAGAATGATTTGCACGACATGATATTAGCTGGCAGCCGTGGCAACTGGACGGAGTGTGCACATGGGAACAATGCCAGCTTCACTGTACTAGTCACTGGGGGCAGTAGATGCCGCTGAGTGAGCATGTGTACTGTGTGGCTGCAGTGTTTAAAATGACTGAGCAAGTAGAACAACCAATCCGCATCAAATTCTGTGTTAAGCTTGAACATTCCTACTATTGGGATGATTCAGAAGGCCATAGCTATGGGCAACTGCTGATTGGCAGCTTCATCATGACAGCATGCCTATTCATGCATCATGTCTTGTGCAGAGTTTTGGGGTGAAACATTAAATCACCCAGGTGACTCAGCCCCCTTACAAGCCCAGGGTTGGCACCCTGTGATTTCTGGCTTTTTCCAAAACTGAAATCGCCTTTGAAAGGGAAGAGATTTCAGGCTGTCAATGAGATTCAGGAAAATACCATGGGGCAGCTAATGGTGATTGGGAGAACTGTGTGAGGTCCCAAGGTGCCTAGTTTGAAGGGGACTGAGGTGTCATTGTCCTTTGTCCAATGTTCCTTGTATTTTGTATCTTCTTTAATACATGCCTCAACTTTCCATATTACATGGATGGATACTTTCTGGACATACCACACACACACACACACACACACACACACACACACACATTTTATGTATGTATATGCATATATATAATATGTATAGACACATATACACACATACATGTGAGTTAAAACCCTACAAAGTCTTTCATTTATTTTTTTTATTTAGACTTCAAGTCAATAGGCTGACTCATTTTTGAAAACTAAAAAATTTAGGTAAATACATTATGAAGGGACAATGGGATAAAACCAGAGGCAAGCCCCTAAAATACAGCAATAAAACAAGGGACAGCTTACTGTTGCTGCAGAAATTCTATTAAACTAACTTTAGCTAAATCGAGGCTGAAATAATATACAAAATGGGAAGTAGTTATTTAAAAAGCAGAGAAACCCGAGACCGTTTGGGTTATTACAATACAGTACAATGCATATATTTTCTTTCATGATCATACATATTGTATACAATAATGCAAAACTATGTAGGGATTCTGAAGAAAACATTTTCAACGTACTGGAAAACATTGCCTAGTGATTTTCAGATGTAAAGTGTGTCTGGAAGAAAAATACATTAGAGGATACGTTCTTTGTGCTTCCAGGGAAATTAAAGAAAACACAGGCCTAAAGAGATAATTTTAAAATGATACAACATCCTAACGAACATAGTATGGAAAGGGGAAAAATAGCAACTTGACAGCTGGAGAGAGTTAGCAGATATCACCCTGACCAAACAGCCAAGGTTAACAAGGTTAGCATCATCATTAATCATGTCTGAGCTGGGCACATAGATTTGAAAATATGGAACACCGGAAGAAAATGAGTGTCAGGAAGCTGGTGGCAAGAGTTTAGAAGGAACGTAGGAAAGCAGGAAGCTGGGCAGCTGAGGCATGGTTTTGGAGATTACAGAAAACTGGGGGAGGGACAGAGCGAGTGGTAAGTCAGAAGCTAGATAAGTCTGGAGTGGCAGCAGTCCAAAATCACATTCCACAGCTTGACACAGCCAGAGGCCAACAGGAAGGACACGCATGGCCACCTAAGAGAAGTAAGTCTGAAAAATTAGGAAAAACCAAAGGCACAGAGCTGGAATCAATGCTAGTAATTGCACCACCATCCATTCACATAGTAATATAAGTGTTTTACAGTTTCTAATTCTCTTCCATGTTTTCTCATCTAAACAAAATGTGAGATGAAAGCAAGTGTCTCCTTGTTGTTTATTCTAGAGGTTTGTATCTGCGTCTGATACGGCAGGAGCCTAGTGTTTGCACAGAGAGATGATGCAAAGTGAAAGTGAAAAAATCTGTGCTGAAATAATAGTTCAACATGCCCACGCTCAGAAATATGCCTTTCACCATAAGAGACACTTGGCAGCATTGAAAGGCACGCGATCTATACAATGTTCTGCTGAACACCATGGAGCTCCTTTTAAGCTGTTATTGCTGTTTTAGTTCAGCTGAATCTTACTTTGCATAATGTCCTGAAGCACCTGTATTGTTTATTTAACAACATAGTATTAGTCATCTTTCCGTATCAATCCGTGTAATGCCATTTCCTCTTAATGGAATTGGTGCTTCTAATTCCTCCTAAAAATCCTGCAAGAAGTCCCCTTTCATATTCTGACTTCTACATTATGAACAGTAAGAACCATACAGTTCTCAATGGGCTTGCATTTGGAGCATTTCAGAAACTCTCTGGACTTCTCTGCTATGTTTTATTAACACTGACTCCCAGCATTGTATTAGAATAGATTTTATTTTCTCTTTATGTCAATTACCTTGACTGACAGCCGGCAATGAGTTCCCTGCTAACACCTAGGGGATGCTTAGGTTTCTGACTTTACCATGCTACAAAATATTGAGAACCTGTCACTAAAAGTCACTTTTCTTTCTTTTCTGCTGATGAAGGCAATTTTAGTCTTAACCTCACATATAATTTGCTAAATACAATAAGGCTCAGATTATGCAACTGCCCAACATGATAGATTTTTAAAGAGTTTCCTTTATTTTTCTCCCCTCGGAAATAATACTGAATACTCTGTGGGAGGTAGTTAAGATTTATTCATTAATTCAATCATGGCTACTTGTTCTGTCTACATGAAGCCTAATAACTTCTTTTTAAGCATAGGTATTAAATGATTAATCATGGCATTGCTCCCAAAATACAGGCTTTGTGTTTAGACTTGGGTTTCCTGGGCATAGAATTAAGCATAAATAATTGATTTGTACAAATCCATAAATCTTTCTCCTGGGGGTGAATGGAGTGGATCAGTACACCAAGCATTTACTTTGAAAATAATTTGAGATGCTAACCTACACATTTGTCCCCTGGTAGCCCTGGTGTTCCCAGGAAGTACAATACTAACAGTCTTTCTCTTCTGCTCTCAGAATCCACTCCTGCTGTAACCACCCCAATATGCATTTGCAAACCGTAATGTATTTCCCTTTTCTGTTGAATTGATATATCTCTACTAATTTATTCTTCTGTCTTATGCTATGGACCTTGTTTGGCTAATAAGCCTTGCACAGAGGGTGAGGGAACTCATGGCTTAGCCTCCAAGGAAGAAAGGATTCTTCGAAAACGTAGGACAGAATTATAGAGAAAATGCATCCGGAGGTATATTTTTAGATATTACTTCATTAGAAATATATGCTCCCCTGCACAGTGCTAAGACAAGTTATTGTTCAGTCAATGCATTGTTCTTTCCCCATTTCTGTTTGTCTACTAACACTACAGAGCACTCCCTTGAAGCCAGACCCTGACTTTAAACTTCACTGGCTGTGTGAACATAGGTAAGTTACTGCAACTGATCTGTGACTCAGTTATGTAAAAAAATATAATTTGTTGTTCAAACTGGAGAACATTTAGACAGAAGGAAGATCCTGGGCATTAATTACAATGGGTCCATGAACATAAACTGGAACCGTCCCCAGAAATCTGGAGCTTATGCCCCAATTGATTATAGAATTTTTTTCTGCAAATTCTTGTCTGGTTTCCCCCTCTGCTCAATGAATCATGCAGGTTCTTTTCATTAGACCAGAGGCACACCGAATGAATCTGTCTGACCCCCTTCCTTGGTCTCCATCTCAGTCAACTAACTTTTTAAGCATGTACCTATGTATAAAAGGACCCAATCACTTTGGCCATGCCAGGTTTATGAAGAAATAGAAACCTCTTAAAAGACAGGATAAAAAAAATCAATGATATTGAAAGATACAAGGGAGCTCTTTACCTTAAAAAAATAAGTGTTTTAACCTCTTTATAACTCAAGCCCAAATATACTATGCATCAGTCTTAGGTCTTGACCATTGTAAGTATTCCTTCACACCTTCTCCTCAGAATGTGTAAAGATATTTGAGAAGTATTCTTTCCTTTAATGTTGTTAATATTGTTGGGAATATTGAGGGATATGTTTATTCTATTTCCTAGAATAATACTTCATCTGGAGTATACTCTCTAGGCATATTTTTAGAACTCTGTTGTGTTTTTCAGATTTTTAAAAGTCATTTCCAATAGGTTTGATTTATTTTATTTTTATGCATTTTCAAAAAGTATAGCTATCCGGTGCTGTCATTTGCTCAAAAATAAAGTGGGGGTTCAGCATCCATAAAAGCCAATTTAGCCAAGGGATTTATTTATTTATTTATTTATTTAAGATTTTATTTATTTATTTTTAGGGAGGGAAGGGAGGGAGGGGGAGAGAGAGAGAGAGAGGGAGGGAGAGAAACATCAATGTGCGGTATGGCCTGCAACCCAGGCATGTACCCTGGCTGGGAATCGAACCTGGGACACTTTGGTTCCCAGCCCGCGCTCAATCCACTGAGCTACGCCAGCCAGGGGATTTATTTATTTATTATTTGCATGTAATCCCAGAACACTTGGTCAAAAATTATGCTTCAACATCTGGCCTAGACAATGAAATGAAATAAAGAGTTCAGAAGAAGACTCACAGTTATATGATTAATTGATCTCAAAGATGCTAAGATGATTCACTGGAAGAAAATTGATTTTCACTATAAATTGCTGGAGTGATTGGACAATCAAAATTTAAAAAAACCCCAAATAATTAAAAAGAAAATCTCACCCTATTCTGCGTCCTTGCTCTCCACCTACAAACATTATCTGATATTGGAGTACAGACCAAAATGTAAAAACCTAGAAGGATATATACAGAGAATTTGTGTAACCTTGGGTCAGGCAAAGTTTTGGGGGTTTTTTTGACAGAAAATAAATTTAAAATATAAAAGTGGTATTGATCTTTATCAGAAATTTAAAAATTGATCTCCAAAAGACACTGTTAATAAAAAGATATGGCACCAATGATATAAAATTTCAAAATGCATATTTGAAAAATTATTTATGGCCAGAACATAATAAAAATATCTTTAAATTTAGTAATGAGAAGAAAATCTACCCAATAACAAATAGACAAAAAATGTGAACGGGCACTTTTCCAAAGAAAAATAGAGATGGCGATTAAACACATGAGAACTGTTCAATACAGTAGTCATCAGGGAAATGCAAATTAAAATAACAATGAGATTTCACTGCATATATACAAGAAGAGCTGAAGTTAAAAAATAAAATCAAACAGACAGTACAAAGTGTTGACAAGGATGTGAAACAATCCAAACTCTTATGCAATGATAAGAGAATGCAAAATGTACTCAAAATTAGAAAAGAACCAACCACTGATATATATATACACTACAACAAAATGAATGAAGTCCCAAAATGCTAAGGAATGAAGCCAGAACTCAAAAAACCAAAAGACTAAATGTTTCTATTTATATGACATTCTAGAACATGCTGATATAGGAACAGACATCAGATCATTAGTTGCAGGGGCTCTGAGTGAGGGATGAGGGGGGCTGACTACAGAGGGGAACGGGGTAAACTGAGGGGGGCATTGGAAAGAAATATTTTAAATCTTCATTATGTTACTGCTTATAAAACTGATTACATTTATCAAACCTCATGCAACTCCACCCAAAATGAGTTTTACTCGTGTACACTGTATTGTCAGTAAGCCTGAATCAATAAAAATGTATGTCGTGACAACTGCTCTAGAAGCATGTCCTTACTTGCCTCTTGATATTTATTTTCCTTCTCATGACTTTGCTGAACACAAAGCCCACTGTTATTTCTGCAGTGTTTGAACTCCAGAAACAATCATCTGTTCTGATTAATTGGTATTTTATTTTTCTTCTATTATTATTGATTCTGTGCTACAAATACATTCTACCTCCAGCTAACTGCCTCCACCCCCTACTTCATGCTCTAAGCTCCTCAAGGGCAAGGACCCTGCATTATATGTCTTTGGATATTGATCTTAATACTATGCATATTGCAGGTTTTTCATGAGCATGTTAACTTATTGACCAGGCTGTGGGAAAGAGCTTAGTGATAAATTCAGATATTGATATTCCAAAGAAGATGAGTACTAAAAACAAAAACAAAAGCAAAAATGATCTTCCATTATTTTTAAACTTCTCATCAACATTGGCTGGACTAATTCATTTTTAAGATAATTTAGTAAGCATTTCAGGAAATTTCCCCTGTAGTCAATTTAATCTCTGAGTCCCCTTAACACTGTGAATAATTATTCATGCAGGGAAGACAGGTCGACCAGTTGTTGGAAAGGGCAGCTGGATCATTTGTCTTTCTTGCCTAGTCTAATTCTACTTTGGGCTCAGGGAATGAGGAATGGTCTTTTACAAAGAATAGAGCACTGTATGTTCCCTCAAGTGCTGCTACTGAAAAGTCCAAAGATTTTTTTTTTAAGGAGTGAAGAAATGGAAAACCCCATTTTTAAAAATCATCTTCCTTTCTTTCTTTTCACCTTTCTGAAGTCTGTTTTTTTTTAATCACCCTAGACCTAATTATAAAGCACTAATTTCCATAATTTCCTGAAAATTATGGTTAAATTTTATTTTCAAAATGATGTTTTTTTAAAAATTCGGAACCTACATGTCTGATCAGAAATTATTTCTGCATCACTGCTATGAGTCCCCTTGTGCTGGGGATAGGGTTCTTAGAACATGTATACTCATCTTCCGACTGGAGGTAAGAATAAAAAGAGGCATATCATGTATCTCAGCCAAGTCCTTGATATCTAGCATAATACAATAAATATCATGTCTTACTCCTCAAACCTGTTCCCCTGCTCTGTTTTCCTGGATGGAAACCTGTCCTTTCTTAAATTCATATACAGTTAGTGGTCAAGTCATGTAATTATGCAGCTTATTTACCTTTCCACATGCCCATGAGAGAAGTTGAATATACGAAACGGGCAATAGACAGAACACACTTGACAATAGAACTCTGACGGAATTTCTGCACTAACCATTGTGGAAAGCCAAACCACAGCTACAGCACTCAGCTAAGCACTTGAGCTTGAGAGTCAGTTAGATGAGTCATTTTAAAAAGGAGGTTTCATTTTTAAAGTAGGTATGGGTTAGGGAGAGAAAGGTAACATTGGGGAAGTATTGACTCCTCGAGAAATTATTTAGAAAGACAAATAAAGCAAAGGAAAGTTAAAGTTTTGAAGAAAATGTTTCTCTAAGAGTAAAACTTTGTTTTCTGAGAGATTTAAAAATCAAACACACACTGTTAAGTACATGATTTTGAAAGTGGGGGTTCAGACCCACCCTCCCAATCCTTCTTTGCTTAAATTTAAGCATTTCTAATTTTGTTTTTTCTTTTGTGGTTTCAGGAAAGATTTCCCTTTAAAAAAAGGAAAAGGAAATCTGATGCTGTGCCTATCCCTTGCTATTTGTTTTTAAGTTTGCTACACATTTTGACCAGAACCAAATTGTCTAATATCCTGAAAGGCTACTTTTTAAAAAATATTTTATTTATTTATTTTTAGAGAGGGAAGGGAGGGAGGGAGAGAGAGAGAGAGAGAGAGAGAGAGAGAGAGAGAGAGAGAGAGAGAAACATCAATGTGCGGTTGCTGGGGGTTATGGCCTGCAACCCAGGCATGTACCCTGGCTTGGAATCAAACCTGGGACACTTTGGTTCCCAGCCCGCTCTTAGTCCACTGAGCTATGCCAGCCAGGGCGAAAGGCTACTTTTAAGTACCATGAAAGTGGCCAAGGAAGGTGTTATATTTCTCTATCATTTAACAGGTAACTTTGCCTGGCTCTCAAAATAACATAAAGAGTGGTACTTGTTTGTTTGTTTACAATAAACCTAACCATACTCTTTTGGCAAGATTTTTCATCGTGTTGTAGATTTATTCCAAAACTGTTTTCACAGGGGAATGGCTTGTGCTTCATTATGCTGAATTTTAAAGCAGTTAGCATATTATGACAAAATACTCCAAAACTGTTTGAGCACAGTATCATTAAAATTTGCAAACTGAATGCTGAGCCTTTAGAGATATGCATGAGCCCTCCACATTTTAAAAAGGCTCTGTTTCCTTAATAAAAAGAGAAAAAAGGCAGAATGTTCAAATAATGAAAAAAAAATCCAGGAGCATATGTTTGCTCTTCCAAAACACATATTGGCTCTTCATGCAAACAAAATAATGTGGAAAAGAAGTTGGACCATTCTGAAGGCTGACTTACTGAATTATACATACCTGTAAAATATCCAGCACAATCTACCTGGCAGGCAGAGGACTATTATATTGTGAAGCTTGTGAAAAAGGCTTTACATGAAAACACAGAACAGTTTGTTCCAGTGAAGAGGCATAGTTACAGCATCCAACGTGGTCACCTAAAGACAGTGGGCAGAAGGAAAGACTGATGGACCAAATTAGGCAGCACCAGCATCTGAGAACAGACAGAGCCAGAAAACCCATAAAAGGAAAAGAAACAGGGGTTTGTGTTGCACCTACTAAAGCCTGACACATAAAATACTTAATATGTTTAACACAATGTGCATTAAAGAGATAACATGTGTACAATTTAGTGTTAACCAAAATAGTATTAAGTTAACAACTAATATATTCAACAGCCAAAAACAATGCTTATTAGTCATTTTCCCATTGGTTCACTCAAAACATTTATTGAGTGGTGAGCAAGTTGGATGAGACTTTTGCTTATGATAATTATTATTCTGTTATTATTTTGATGATCAAAGTGGCCATAGCTAGGTTGGGGACAGAGAGGAGGAGATGACGGATACCTTCCTGAGACTCATTATTCAGGACGTGTGCTGCCCAGAACAAAGCTGAGAGCAGTAAAAATGACATAAACAGTTGTAGCTGCAATATGTGTGAAATGCTTGACTAAATTTAGCAAACATAAATAAAATCGATGTGTGGAACATCAAGCATCAGTAGTATACAGAAGTATTTGTTTTTACTTTAAATATAGCAAGGCAGTCATAATTTAATTGTAATACACGATTTTACATTTCCTAAAAATCCTAGAAATAGTATCTCAAATGAGTTTGTTTTTTCAAGCTTAAAAATAATTCATTTGCCTGTCTTAGAAAGACCAGAATATATATGGCAGCTAACAGAAACCAACCAACATATCACACACAAAAAGAGTTTTATCCCAATGAAATAAAACCCAGTAATACAGCAAATCCTGTGATATACAAATATCATTTTCATGTGTGATCTGTACAGAAACATTTCTTACGTGATACTGAGGGAGAAGGAAAGAGATAGCAACGCAGAAGCAGAGGGGCAGATTGGTGGTGGATACAAGAATAAAGGGAATAACTCTGTTTTTTTTTAAATGACATTGAGACACTCAGGTTTCATGTTCATTGTTCATGTGACCACTCTGCTCCCATAATTTTCAGGTTGGGACATAAGGTAAACCGACATCCATGCACAGAGATAAGCATACACGGCATGAGGCAAAAGTAGGTGTACAGTCATTCCTATGGAAAATAATACAATAATTGATTAATATTACAAGAATAATCTCTATGTTTTGCAACCACAAACCTCCTTTTGCCCCATTCTGCATATTCAGAAGAAGAATTTTATAACCTCTCCCCTTCCTAGAGAAAAGGAATTCTTTCATACAGGATTAGTTTGCTATGTATTAACATGTCATCTTCAAGGTGTCCCATCACTTATTTAAATATTCACTTAAATATACACTAAGTAATTTACAAATGCAACTCTCTCTACAGGAAAGTCGGAAGAATTACTACAGCTCTTGATACGATGCGAAAATTCATTGAAAAGGATTTGCTATCATTATTGGTTAATTTTTACTTCAAGACTACGAGCAATGAGCCATTTTAAACCTGGATATATTTCTTACATTTTGGTGATCATGAGAGCTTCAATAATATTATGAAAGTCATTGCATCCTCTCTTCGAATATGTGCGTGTGTGCACATGCACATGGCATGCACACATGTGCACACAAAAATTATGTAAACATCCAGGGTGTTTATGGATCACCTAAGGCTGTTTAGGGGCCCAAAGACTCCACATAAGAACTCTTGTTCTAAAATACTGCAATTGCATAAAACTTCTAGATCGGTGGAATACAGGTAGTATCCAGTGTGATTCATCCTGGGTTCAAACATTCCCTACCCTGACCCAGAGTGGCTGCAAGCAGTCCTATCCAAAGGGCAATATTGCAAATCCAGTCTTATTTTAAAACCACAATAGTTTCAGAAGCTTTCAAATTCCAAATTCACTAGCATTTTTTGATGGAGATATTTATATTTTTTGCACGATATCTTGTTTTTCTGATGGACTACATTTCACGCTTGTTGACGTAAGAAAAGAATGCCACAGAAAACCACGCATAATTTATTCCCAAAGTATTGTGTTCCTCCTGACTGCTACCACTTCTCAGGCACTGAAAAACAAAACCACACACTGCATTTAATTTCAGCATCTTCAGAAACACAAGCAGCAGGTCCCACACAAACCACCTGCCTTTCGGAAAATACAATGTTTCGGCCAAGAGTTATTTCTTGTGGCTGACTTCGACTGCTGCCCCTCGGCTTCCCCAGCATTCTGTTCTCTTGAGGTTACACGTTGTAGTCCAAAGGCCGCAAGTTACCTCTTGTTATGTGGTGTAACATGGAACTCAGTAGAAGCCACTTAAAGACTTACAAAGCATTTTAGAGCATTTTACCCTCTGATTAGATTTGCATGTATCCACATTCCGGATTGTCCCAAATGTAATTAACTTTTTTCTGCTTATCAATTATCTGGGAAGATTTGCCAAATGCATCTTGACAGTGCTCTGACAGGAACTTGCTGCAGTTACAAATTATTTGCAATAAGTTCATTTCTATCAGAGTGTAATTCTCTGCTACATGAAGAATGAATACTATTTATTCGTGTGATAGTAGAAACACTCCAAGGGATTTCTGTCAAAGGGAATTGGGTCATTATTTGTTGGAATGAACAAGTCATTAGGAAGTACAACACATAAATCCCAACCAAGACAAAATTCTTTCTCTCTTTTCTTTCAACGTAAGATTATTGTCTATCAGTGCAAAACCAAGAATTAGCTAATCGGTTTTTTTTCAATATTTCAAGTCTGATATCTGTATTTATTTATTTATTTTAACTTCATTTTTATTGTTGACACTATTATAGATGTCCTCATTTCCCCTGGTTTGCCCTCCTCTACCCAGCCCCTGATCCCCCTTTCCTACGGCCATCTCCACACTGCTGTCTGTGTCCATGGGTTATGCATCTACAATCTTTGGCTAATCCCTTCACCTTCTTTCATCCAGTCCGCTGCCCTCCTCCTCCAGCAACTGTCAGTCTGTTCCATGTGTCCATGCCACCATTTCTCTTTTGTTCCTCAGTTTACTTGGAAATTAGATTCCACATATAAATAAGATCATACGGTATTCATCTTTCTCTGACTGACTTATTTCACTTACCAGAATAATCTCCAGGTTTATTCCTGTTGTTGCAAAATTCAAGATTCAATTTTTTAAAATCCACATTAATGACAAAAAAGTACCCTGATATTTCAGACACTGTATGCTGAGCTTAAAAGGTAGTATGAAGATACATAATATTTAAATGAAGTAATACAAGCCATTCATAAACTCAGTCATCCTCTTCACCTCCTATTTGTTATAGAAAATGCTAATAAATAATCAATTTAAAACTGAACAAAAATTTTTCACTTTGCTCATTATCTTTTTTTAGTAGAAAAACAATTGTTTAGGTTTAATTTAAAATGTATTATATTCTTATAATAATTGAACAACAGACACTTATGTTTATGTCAGAAAACTACTTGATTAAGTAGAATAGGTGACAGCTTCATTTGGTTTCCATATAAGGAGGCATAATTAAAATATAGAATGTTAATAGTCAGTAAAACCATTAAAAATATTCAAATTCATTAGAAAACAAAATGAAAATTGTTCCAACAAACAAATGCCCCTTCCACCCATAAAACTGGAAGATATTAAAATAAATGACTAAGGCCCTGGCTAGTGTATCTCAGTGGATTGAGCACAGGCCTGAGAACCAAAGCATCACAGGTTTGATTCCCAGTTAGGGTATATGCCTGGGTTGCAGACCAGGTCCCCAGTAGGGGCTGTGCTAGAGGCAACCACACATTGATGTTTCACTCCCCTTCTTTCTCCCTCCCTTGCCCTCTCTCTAAAAATAAATAAATAAGATCTCTTTTAAAAAAGCCAATAATGATAAAAGATAAATGACTAAATAATAGATTATTATTACCTATCTATCTGTGTATCTAACCTCTTATCTGTCTTACTATAGGATTTGAGAAATACATGCCTTGGAAATTCTATCAATTTAATTATTAAAAGCATCTTCCCCATCAAGCATCTGTTAGTATGGAGACTTTGGGTTGAATCTTTAGGATCTTATGTGCAAACTGGAAGAGGAACAGCCAGGACAAGCCCCTATAGGCATGGGGTTCCATGAAAAGATGGCCACTTTGGGGAAAGGTGTTAGAGCATTCCACTAAAATATGACATGCATGCTCTGAAATCAATAAGGAGGCCTCTCTCTGTTATTGGGGACACGAATTTACAGCATCTGAGAAGTATTGGGGACACACCCCTTGAGAAGTAAGAGCCTGCATGTTCCAGGTCCTTGGCCACTCAGAAAATCCCATGAGGTATCAGGCTGCTGTATTTTGTAGGATTTACCTCTCAATATTGGGGCTGGGGGAAAGTATGTGTGTTTATATATATATATATATATATATATATATATATATATATATATATATAAACTCTAAGACACCTAGAATTATTCCCTATAATCAGGTCTTAAAATTAAATGTTATCATGTAGTGAATTATTTTGTTGACCAGTTAAATGTTGAAATTCCCTGAAATCTGAGTTACATTAAAGAATTTTGTCAGTGCCATGTGGTTGCACCGTTAGTGTGCTGAGCTAAGGGAACAAGGGTAAGCCGAAGTCCAGTCTGCACTCAGCTCACCAGCTCTGCGCCCTGGAATTGGGCTGCATCTGCCTTTAGGGAAGCTCACCGAAATGCCTTTCATCAATTTGCCCTTCTCCACCCTGGGAGCAGACTTTTCTAATTGTTCTTCCCAGGGACCAATTTTTTATAGTTTGTCCACATATAGAGGCTTTCCTCCCTTGTAATTGAAGAGAAATAGTGTTTTAAAGGGTGGTAGCAGCCCTGTGTAGACAGTGAGTAATCCAGAAGCAAGTGATCAAGTTTTATTGCTGGACTTGCTGGGCTAAAACAATCTTCTTGTGCTTTCTTATCTTATTGTAATGGAGAAAAAGTGTTTGTCAGGTCAGTAGCTGCTTGCCAACTAAATTGATTTGTTCGTATAATAAGACCGTATCTGGAAGAACAGCTGAATCGGAATGATGATGTGATTAAACTTAAAATCCTCCACTGTTCTTCCAAGAGGGATTTATCTTTGGCATGAGCCATGAGGAAGTCTTGAATGGGAATGCAATAGAATCATCATTCTTGATTCTTTAAAGTTTTGATATTGATTCTGATATCTGCAATTCACCTAGGATTTGGTTTTCGTTTTGATTTTGTCGTCTTTTTCACCCACGATAGCCTTGACTTGGTGTGTCAGTGAGCCATGGTAGAAATTTTGCCAGGTCCTAAGGATACATGTTCAGATTACACATTCTGTTTCACCATGAGGAAGATCGAGTCAGATCTCTTCATCATCGGACCCCTGACCTCAGCTGCTGGACCTGGCTTCCCAGTAACTGGTATCAGACAGTGGGTGGTGTCTAATATTACTTCTTCCACATAAGCACAGGTACCACTGAGTTGCCTCCTTAGGGAAAGATGAGAGGAAGTCCCAGTGTACAACTGCCATGCTGTTGTAGTATTCTTTCTCAGGAAATATTTTTTTCTCAAAGAAATTTTTTCTAAAGGAGGAAAATATTCAAGATAAGAGAAAACTTAGAGAATTTTTTGACATCAAATATCCAATCCCTTCCCCCCAAATAAAAGTCAAAGGTATTCTCCAGGCAGATGCAGAAGTCTGTGTCTTCAAAAAAGGATGAACATTGTGAAATGTCAAATAGTCGGGTAAATATATGCACTCATCTTTCCTCTTTCTTTAAAATATGCCTTTTTAAACTTCACAAACTCATTAAAATATATACTTAACTGCAAAGGAACTAGAATATACAAAGCAGAAAAAAGTAGGAGGCCTTATATTCCTTCAATTCAAGATTAACAATAAAGCTACTACAATCAATCAAGACTATGGGATAAAACCACACACATGAAAGACAAAGAGAAAAAGAGGGGCTGAAGGAGAGGGGAGAGAGAGAAGGAGAAGAAAATGAAGAGGTTAATCAATGTAATAAAATAAAAAATCTAGTAACAAAACACATGGTTGCATAATCATTTTATTTGCAACAAAATCACCAAGGTAACCCAGGCTTACCTTGGGTAAGGGTTAAATAATTTTTTGCAAGAAATGATGCTGGAATAGTTGAATATCCATCATAGACAAAGTAGAAAAACTAAAACCATAAAGCACTTTAGAGAAAATGTAGAATACAGCTGTGTCTTGCAGTTAGCCAGTGTTTCCATGTCACAGGAATCATTAGCTATGACAGCAAAAATATATACATTAGAGTGTACACATGTAACTATATAAAATGTAACTACATAAAAAATTGGAGGTATATGTTTTTACAAAAGATTGGTACCCAGAATATCTAAAACATTCCTACAAATTAGTAATGAAAAGTGACCTATTAAAAATGGGCAAGAAATTTAATAGACGCTTTGCAAAAGTTGTTCATCATTATGAGTTATTGGAAAACAGAAATTAAAATTACCACCCACCAAATGGAATAAAACTTATAAAAAGACTGATAGCAGCAGATGTATTTGAAAATGTGGAGCAACTGTAATGCCCATATATTGTTTGTGGAAATGCCAAATATTATAACCATGGGGAAAATGCACAGAGAAACTTTCAACCCAGGAGGAGAATTTCAAATGCTTTCCAAAAGAAAAGATGAATAATAATTGAAAAATTAGCCATTAGGCTATACCAGGAAACTTGCATATTATAGCTCATGGGCAAATCCAACCTGCTATCTATATTTATAAATACAATTCTATTGGAATACAGCATGTCCACTTATTTTAAATGTATTGTCTATGGCTGCTTTTGTGTTACAGTGACAGAATTTAGTTGTGGCCAAGACTATCTGGCTGGCAAAGAGTAACATCCTTACGACCTGTCCCTTTCCAGAATTAGTTTGCCAACCTCGAGATTACATGAGTAGGAAGTTAATCATGGTTTTTAAACTTTGAATGGGTATGGTAGAACCAATGAGAAAAGGAATGATAGGTAGATGAGAAAGCAGATTAATGAAGAAGAAATAACTTCTTTGAGAAATTTGCTGGACAGGTAAGTATAAACACATATTTTTGAGCTTTGTGACTCATTTACGTAGTCGTTTGATGTTTGTTTTATGTTGCCACACATTCATCTTGTGAAATCTAAGAATGGAGCAAGCCCCGGAGAAGCTCTGAAGATGCAGGGACACAATGAGATAACTGAGAACGTGCAACTCTGAAGCAGTTGGGAGAGAGTGAGTTTACACACTCAGTGGAGGGACCAGACCTGATCAAGATGATGGCCTTGAGATCCCCCTGAGTCATATTTGAAAAGAAAAGGAAAAGCTCACTACCTAGCATCTTCAT